>NC_081347.1:59988266-60056219 GCF_029784015.1 Lycium ferocissimum
AAGTTTATATACTTAATCAATCTTCCCTACTATCGGAAGACTAATTCAAAGTTAAGAGTATGAAACCTAAATTGTTTAGTATTTGATATTTGCTAGTTTCTTTAGTTCATGTCTTAATAAGATTTGTAATCAAAATAATATTGGAATAGATTTTCTAGTTTCTAGTTGAAGTAGGTTTTGCACTATTATAAATAGGGATGCTAGTACTTATTTTCTGTTGTGGAGAAGTGTGGAGAACATTCAGGGACGTATTGAGATTTTAAATAAATTATTTTCCTTCACCTACTTTGCAATATATTTTAGATGTACATGTTATGGCTCCTTATGCTAGTTATATGATACCGTGAGCTTTCTCTAATTCCTCTTAATGTTCATTTTTTGCTCATCTAATGATCTTTCAGTTATCTCAGAGCAAGCACCAAATCTAACATTTTCATGATTTGCTTTGGTTGCAGCAAAAAGAAAATCAAGGCGAATTCTAGTTATAGGTAACAATCTATAACTTCAAATCCTTTTCATATTACCAGATGTTTTCAATGTACTCCCATTCCATTCAAGTATGTTCCTTATTTTGAGATGTCTAACCAGTAACCACTGACAGCTTTGATCAAATTCTATCCGCTTTTCTGTAGCCAATTTTTAAACAAAATCTGATTAGTTTCTGTGTTTGCTTCAGTCTTACTTGCAGTGATTTGCTTGACCTTTTCAATTTGCCTTGGTATTGTTATATGGTGTTTCAAGAAAAGAAAAGGCAGTCGTTCTCACTCTTTCACAAGAAATACATATTCTGATCGAAACGATCTTGAAGGGGTAGCAAGTACTTTGGGTCCCTGTCTTCTCCTACTCTACTCTTCAAGAAGCCACCAATAATTTTGATTCCTCCAGAGAGCTTGGAGACGGAGGTTTTGGAACTGTATACTACGGTAATACTCCACTTAAACCAAGTCATGAATTTCCTAACCAAATTTTTTGGAAAGGGATAATTACATTCGTGGACCGCTCAATAGCATAATAGCCAGCAAATGTATAGGTTTTGTATATTGAGTATAAATATACATATCATATACACAAACTATACATATAATATACATAATCACTGTATAGGTTTTGTGTATTTTGGCTAGTGCCCTAATTAATTTCGGCCGACAAGCCAAATATGAAAATAGCCCAAATTTGAAAAGCATTGAGCAGAGTTCTGCATTATCGTATCAATGCTTATGGTTTCGTAAAATATTTCATTAGCTAACGATGTATTTTACTTATTAGGTAAACTTCGTGATAGGAGAGAAGTTGCAGTGAAACGCCTCTATGAGCAAAGTTCCAAGAGGATGGTGCAATTTAAGAATGAAATTGAAATTCTTACTCGCTTAAGGCACCAGAATCTTGTTATGCTTTATGGTTGCACATCACGGCATAGTCGTGAACTCCTCCTGGTTTATGAATACATCCCGAATGGAACAGTTGCTGATCACCTCCATGGCGAAAAAGCAAACAACGGAACCCTTATATGGCCTATCCGAATGAAAATTGCCATAGAAACTGCTAGTGCTTTAGCTTATCTCCATGCTTCTGACATAATACACCGCGATATTAAGACTTGTAACATTCTTCTTGACAACAATTTCTGCGTCAAAGTTGCAGATTTTGGGCTCTCGAGACTTTTTCCAAATGATGTAACTCATATATCAACTGCACCTCAGGGGACACCTGGCTATGTTGATCCAGATTACCATGCATGCTTTCAGCTAACTAGTAAAAGTGATGTGTATAGTTTTGGAGTTGTGCTTATTGAGCTGATATCATCATTGCTTGCTGTGGATATAAGAAGGCATAGGGATGAAATCAGTTTGGCTAAATTTGCAATAAGTAAGATTTTGAAATGTGCATTTGAGGAATTGATCGATCCGTCTCTTGGTTACGAGTCCGATACTGAAGTTAGGAGAATGACTACTTCAGTTGCAGAGCTAGCTTTTCGATGTCTCCAACTTGAAAAGGAGATGAGGCCAACAATGGATGAAGTGTTAGAAATGCTAAAGGCAATTCAGAGGGGCGAGTTTGAAAACCAGAAGGAAGAGAAGATTAACATCATTGATAATGAATCAGAAGATGATGCACAATTGATGAAATCTAAATTACCTGTTTCACCAAATTCTGTGAATGATAAGTGGTTTAGCTGCTCTGCCCCAACTAGTATTAGCGGGTGAAATTCCTTAGATGTCAATGAGAACTTCATTAATTTTCAACTTTCACTCTCTTCTCATTCTTTTTGGCTCTGTGCTTGTTTATCAGTGGCGAATCCAGTATTCAATGGTCCTGGGTGCTCACTTTAAAATCAACAAAAAATATATTGCTTTGAGTAGGATATGAACTTGGCTCCTTCATAGCTTAGTCTAAAGCTTACAACCTTTTAACCAAAGCACTAAGATCTTTAATTATTTCCTGGGTGCTATTTATTATTTCTTTAAGTATGAAGCGTACATGCCTATATCTTGCAGACTTGGTCCAAGCATAAGCTTTCCATTCTACATTCAGAAAACCTGCAGGACTCTTTTTGTCTAAATCGTAGTGAATTAGTTGAAGTTTAACTACATTAGAAGACGGATTAAAAGTAAGTCATTTCAAGGATTTTACGTGAAGAAATATGGGAACAACGAAAAATAAGAAAAAATTATACCTAAGAGAGCAAATTTATCATTGTACTACGCAAATAGGATCAAAATTTACCCCTATACTCTGCCCGTACTCTTGGCTCTATTAGGGCAGGGGACATATTTGAAAAAAAAAGGCTATCAGCGAGAGTAAATTTGTCCGAAAAGTATAACTGAGGTTAACTGTAAACTATTTTTGAGAGCAGGGGATAAATTTGACCCCTTTTCCCTTCTTATAAATACCATATGTTCAATTCTTTAATCGTACAAGTGACGGATGTATTTCCAATATCAAGAACCTGACACTTAACAATGTTTGCAATCTACTATTTGTACTATTGTACTTAGTTAGTGAATTTTTTAATACATGTATCTGAATCAAAATTACTACGTTAATCATAACTTACGCACTAAATCCCCCCTAGATGAGGTGGATACAAACATTGGAGACCAGGTTCAAATTCCAGCGAAGATAAAAAAAATACTAAGTGATTTATCCCACATGCCTAAGCCTTGATGGCAGAGATATGCGGTAGTTGTGCTAATGAGAGGTAACAACTATCTGGTGGAATAATAAAGGTGTAGGCAAACTGACCCGAACAACATCATTTAAAAAAAAAAAAAAAAAAAAAAAAAAAAAAGGTTTGAACTTTCTTTTGAATAGTTTTATGTGGATAGTAAAATGGAACTTTCCTAAAGTAGAGGTATAAAATTCCAAGTCAACTAACGTGTTAAAGGGATGGGATAGATACATACAAATATGTGGTGCAGAAAAACAGGGATAAGGCATTATTACCCTCGGAACTATACCCGAAGTTCTTCTTTACGACACACCTTACCTTTTCCTGGGTCCTATTACCCCCCCTAAACTTATTTAAAACGGAATAATTACCCCCCTAAATGCTGACGTGGCAAGGACAGTGTGTTTCACTCTCTTTGAGAGAGTGAGAAACATAAAAAACGGGAAAAATTAATTTTTTTTTCTTAAAAATCTGTATTTTCTTAAAATATGAAAATAAATCTAGTTTTCCAAATATAGTTTTAAAAAACGGGTTTTCCACATTTAAAAAAAATATTAATTTTTCCAAAATTTTATAAAAATTCAGTTTTTTCACATTTTGACACAAAAAACACTTTTTTTGGATTTTATTTGAAAAATAAAAGTGTCCTAAGAAAATGAAATCGTGAAAATCAAGATTTTTTAAGAGATTTTAAAAAAATAATCAAGTTTTTCATATTTTTAACAAATCCTTTTTTCCATATTTTAAAAAACAATCATGTTTTCGGTTTCAAACGAGTTTTTAAAAAAAAAAATCAAAATTTCATTTTTTTTAAAAGGGTTTTAAAAATCTTTTTTTAAAAGAAAATTCAGTTTTTTAATCCATGTTTTCAATTTTTTTTTTTAATTTTTAAAAAATTCAAATTTTCATTTAAAAAAAAAACGGGTTTTAAAAATCATTTTTTTAAAAGAAATTCAGTTTTTTATTTTTTTAAAAAAAATTGACACGTAAGCTGAAAAAAATTAAAACAAATAAATACACATGTGGCAAGGAGAGTGTGTGTCACTCTCCCACATGAGAGTGGGCATCAGCGTTTAGGGAGGTAATTATTCCGTTTTAAATAAGTTTAGAGGGTAATAGGACCCAGGGAAAGATAAGGTGTGCCATAGCAACTTCGGGTATAGTTCAGGAGGTAATAGTGCCTTATCCCCACAAAAAGAATAAGAATCGAAATTATACTTAAATGCAGAAAACCTAACTTGTACTATTGATTTTGCATAGAACTTATGACAATTTATTATTAGTACCTGAGTTCAGAATGGTGGCATTAAATTATTTGTCAGTTTTCTTGATTTTCTATCAGTTGCTTATCTTTCATTCAGCTCAAGCTCAAAATCAAACCCAAGGTAGCTGCCCTGGGGAATTTCAGTGTGGGAAGCTTGGAAATGTGAGGTTCCCTTTCTCACAACCTGCTTGTGGATTGTATACTATAGATTGTGATGTTACTCCTAATCCAAAATTTCGTTTGGGAGAAAATGTTTACACTGCTCTGGAACAACGATCATTTGATGATGGTTTTCGAGTTTTAGACCATAGGCTTCATGACTTATTGGCAAAAAACAGTTGTCACTCTTTTGATCAAAGTATATCGTTTCCAAGTTCTCCTTCTGTCTCGTTTAGAATCAGACACAATCTTACCTTGTTCAGATGCAACAACAGTAGCACGAATGTATCATTATTTTCACGACTATTAGAACTATACTAAATGTAGTGGCTTCATCGTATACTACAAGAATCCCAGGAGAGAACAGGAAGGCTATTCAGATGCACCAGAGGGAGATATTCCTGATAACTGTTCATTGATTCAATTGCCAATTACAAGGAGGTCACCGGATCGAAATATTAGCTTGTTTGAGAGATTAACTGCGAATTTTACAATTCAGTGAAGCCTGTCTGATATTTGTTATTCTTGTCACTATGAAGGAGGTCGATGTTTAACTGACAGCAACAACGAATTTCGTTGTTCCTCCAATCCCATAGGTAATTTTTAGTTACGAAGTGAAGCTTATATACTTAACCATTCTTCCCTACAGTTGGAAGACTAATTCAAAGTTAAGAGTATGAAACCTAAATTGTTTACTATTTGATACTCCTATCTGTTAGTTTCTTTAGTTCATGTATTAATAGGATTTGTAGTCAAAATAACATTGGAATAGATTTTCTAGTCTCTAGTTGAAGTAGGTTTTGCACTATTATAAATAGGAATGCTAGTACTTATTTTCCGTTGTAGAGAAGTGTGGAGAACATTCGGAGACATAATGAGATTTCAAGTAAAATATTTTCCTTCACCCACACTGCAATATATTGTAGATGTTCATGTTATGGCTCCATATGCTAGTTATATAATACTGTGAACTTTCTCTAATTCATCTTCATGTTCATTTTTTGTTCATCTAGTGAACTTTCAGTCATCTCAGAGCAAGCACCAAGTCTAACATTTTCATGATTTGCTTTGGTTGCAGCAAAAAGAAAATCAGGACGAACTCTAGTTATAGGTAACAATCTATAACTTCAAATCCTTTTCACATTAACAGATGTTCTTCACTTCTTCTATGTACTCCCATTTCATTCAAGTATGCTCCTTATTTTGAGATGCCAAGTCTAACCACTGATAGCTTTCGTCGAATTCTATCCACTTTTCTGTAGCCATTTTTCAAACAAAATCTGATAAATTTCCTCTGTATGTTTCAGTCTTACCTGCAGTGATTGGCTTGACCATTTCAATTTTCCTTGGTATTGTTATATGGCTTTTCAAGAAAGGAAAAGGCGGTCGCTCTCACTCTTTCACAAGAAATACATATTCTGATCGAAAAGATCTTGAAGGGGGTAGCAAGTACTTTGGGCTTCCTGTCTTCTCCTACTCTACTCTTCAAGAAGCCACCAATAATTTCGATTCCTCCAGAGAGCTTGGAGATGGAGGTTTTGGAACTGTTTACTATGGTAATAAGCCACTTAAATCAAGTCATGGATTTCCTGACCAAAGCCCTCTGAAAAGGGATAATTATATTTTTGAAACTCTCAAAAGAATAATAGCCAGCAAATATATATATTTTGTATATTAAGTATAATACACATAATATACATAATCACTGTATAGGTTTTGTATATTTTGGCTAGCGCTCGTAGTTAATTTCGGACAATAGGCCGAAAAATGAAAAATCCCATTTGAAAAGCATGAGGTAGAGTTCTGCATTATTATATCAATGCTTATGGTTTCATGACATATTTCAGAAGCTAACAATGTATTTTAATTATTAGGTAAACTTCGTGATGGGAGAGAAGTTGCAGTGAAACACCTATACGAGCAAAATTCCAAGAGGATGGTGCAATTTAAGAACGAAATTGAAATTCTTACTCTCTTAAGGCATCAAAATCTTGTTACGCTTTACGGTTGTACCTCGAGGCATAGTCGTGAACTCATCCTGGTTTATGAATACATCCCGAATGGAACAGTTGCTGATCACCTGCATGGCCAGAAAGCAAAGAACAGAACCCTCATATGGCCTATCCGCATGAAAATTGCCATAGAAACTGCTAGCGCTTTAGCTTATTTCTACGCTTCTTACATACTACACCGCGATATTAAGACTTGTAACATTCTTCTTGACAACAACTTCTGCGTCAAAGTTGCAGATTTTGGGCTCTCGAGACTTTTTCCAAATGATGTAACTCATATATCAACTGCACCTCAGGGGACACCTGGATATATGTTGATCCAGATTACCATGTATGTTTTCAGCTAACTAGTAAAAGTGATGTGTATAGTTTTGGAGTTGTGCTTATTGAGCTCATATCATCATTGCTTGCTGTGGATATAAGAAGGCATAGGGATGAAATCAGTTTGGCTAACTTTGCAATAAGCAAGATTTTGAAATGTGCATTTGAGGAGTTGATCGATCCATCTCTTGGTTACGAGTCTGATCCTGAAGTTAGGAGAATGATTACTTCAGTTGCAGAGCTAGCTTTTCGATGTCTCCAACTTCAAAAGGAGATGAGGCCAACAATGGATGAAGTGTCAGAAATTCTAAAGGCAATTCAGAGGGGCGAGTTTGAAAACCAGAAGGAAGAGGAGATTAACATCATTGATAATGAATCAGAAGATGATGCACAATTGATGAAATCTAAATTACCTATTTCACCGAATTCTGTGAATGATAAGTGGTTTATGAGTTCTTTAGATGTTAATGAGAACTTTATTAATTTTCAACTTTCACTCTCTTCTCATTCTTTTAGGCTCTATGCTTGTTTATGAGTTCACTGCCCATTTGCATCCAGATATCATATATCATATACCCCTGAAGACTTGTGATTCATTTTTATTTGTCCAGTATTCTAAAAATTAATTTTCACTTTTATTTGTCACTTTTAGCATATCAAGATATGACAATTTATTTTTTCCTGTTTACCCGTAGTATTAATTACTCACTTTAAATTATTTTTCAAATCCAATAAAAAATATGCATTAATATGGATACATTGGTAAATTATGTACTCCATTTATTATTTCTTAAATAGCGTGAAAAGTCCTAAGTGGACAAGTAAAAGTGAACGGAGAGAGTATATATTATACTAAAAGTGGGAAGACGAAAAATAAAAAGTTAAATTACCAAAATGTCCATCAAAAGTTGATGGACTTTTATACCCCTTGAAGACTATATAAAAGATTGCAAATTAAAAAGTTCGCCTACAAATCTTAAATTCTGTCATTGAATGTTTATTGAGTAAATTATTGTATATATTTAAAGCCCTATATGTACGTATTCTCAAGTTCACCTATTACTACCATTCAAATTTCAGTTTGGTTGCTTTTCAAATTTCTGTAAAATCTTAGATGATATTCTTGACTTATGACATTTCATTTTCACTCAAGAAAACCGTTTCATTGTTTCAGGTGCTTTTAATTTGTTAGAACTTAAAGAAAAGGAGGGGGGAAAAATCAGGTGATATTGGATTTGAAATTCTCAGAGAATTAATAATATACATGTATCTAAAGTATTTATATTATACAAAATTAATTCCATTCATCAATACATTTATCACTCTATTCTAGAACTAACTTTTACAATTCCTGCATCCAATCTTTTCAATTTCCTAGCTTGGCTTTTCAGATTTCTAAGACTTTTAAATGCAACTTTTTGCTTATAAATATGTTTGTTCGAAAACCAATTTCCTTACTCGAGGTAGCCCTTCCAATTCTAAAAATGATTTGACTTGGACATTGTGCACTAACAATAGCAATAGTGTTAACTTTGGGAAGTGACACTAAGCCCGTCAACCGGTTCGAACCGGAACCGGACCGGTAACCGGTTACGGAACCGTCCGGTTCCGGTTAAAAAATCGGAACCGGTGGAACCGGCCACCGGTTCCGGTTTACCGGTTTCAAATCCAAAACCGGAACCGGTCCGGTTCAAACAGTCCAAAACCCCTTTTTTTATTTTTTGTATAGTATATATATATTATAGTATTTATTAGTATATTGTAGGTATATTTACATATGTTATATAAGTTTATAAGTAAAGTTTAAATATTTCGACATATACGTGTATATATATATATACTATAACTAAAATATAATAGAATATACTTATTATATATATTATCTTAGGTTATATAACATATACATCATATACGTGTATATATATATATATATATATATATTAGTTATATGCTTAAGCCTTAAGTTATACTACATATACCTAAAATATAGTAAGAATATACTTATTATATATATCAATATACTTATGTTATATAACTTATATATATATATATATATATATATATATATATATATATATATATATATATATTTAAGTTATATATATATATATAAATTATATTTTTATATATATATATATGTGTGTGTTTAAATATATATATATACTTATAACTTATATATTATAACTTATATTTATAGCTTAATTTTTTTCTAAGTTTATAAATTATATATATATATATATATATATATATATATATGTTTAAGTTATAAGTATATTTATATTATAAGTATATTCTTAGTATATTTTAGTGATTTTTCAAGTATATAACTTTCCAGTTTTTAATTTAAGTAGATGTATATTATAAGTATATTCTTAGTATATTTTAAGTGTATTCCTAGCTTAATATAAGTAAAAATATGAACACAAGTAAATAGAAGAAAGCTCAATGAGCCATATATTTTATTCATTCTTGGATAACATTTATTTGCAAGTTGTAATTTTTTTTTAACTTGCAAATAATACATGAGTTGTAAAGAAATAGTAGAATAATAAAATTACCAATTGTGAATCATTTCGTTAATTTCTCCCATATCATATTCGGTCATGGAGATATCTTCAAAGTCTTCCATTTGGTCCGGTCCACTTGCTATCAAATCTTCAATTTCTTCCTCTTTGCCTTCCTCCGCTTCTAAGTTTTGGTTGCGTCGCTCCGATCTAATCCAATCGCGAATGCACACTAGTACTTGCAAGCTAAAGCCGGATAATGAGTGTCTATGGTCTCCAATTTCTTTGTCTTCCTTGGCTAAATGCGCTCTCCGAAGCCACGGTTGATACTTGAACCGTAAGGATATCTCGAGCCATTCTTGAGAGTATCGGATGACTTGCCTTGTACTTCTTCCACTATGCTAAGACGTCCAATTCATCCAGTTCCTTGATATCCACATTTGCCGCATCAAATAAAAGTTATATTCATCAAAGTTTGCACTAGAAGAAGGAGTTGTTGTGAATGTAAAACTTTTAAATGCGATAAACCCGACAAGCGCTTTTTGTTACTTTGAGAAGTAGTAGGGCGTGGAGCAACGGGTGTAGCACGTTCTTCCAAATTAGAATAATGAGTAAAAACTTTTCTAAACTCATCATCAATAGCGAGTTCGGCTTCAGCTAAAGATGGTTGAACTCCCGCTTCAATTTCTAAAAATGTATAAATTTGACCAACCAATGCTTTAGTATAAGACACTTTTAAACAAGGATTTAATAGAGAACCCAATATAAATAAAGTTGGGATGGGAAAAAAATACTTCTTAAATTTGATTATCATTTCAAAAATAGCCGCTTGATAACCGGGTTTATATTTATACTCTTGTAAAACTCTAGCTATTTCCGCTAAGTAGGCTAAAATTTCGATTACCGTGGGATAGAATTGTCTAGAAAAAGCAAGAGTTGCATTATAAAAATTTTCTAAGAGTTCAATACATTCTTTAACATCTTCCCAATGCGTAAAATTTAACCAATCATCACTATTAATATTATATTTATTGTGAACTTGTTGTATGGGAGTCCTATACTCATATGCTTGTTGTAGCATAATGTAAGTGTAGTTCCACCTAGTCTCAATTTCTACTTGAATTTTCCTAGGTCTAAGGTTATTTTCCACACAAGCATTCTTAAAATATCTAAGCCTTCCCCTATTAGCATTACAAAAAAGAAACGCAACCGCATCTCTAACTTTTTGAATAGAATCGTCAAAACAGTCAAGACCATCTTTAACAATTAAATTTAAAATGTGACAACTTCATCTCACATGAAAAATATATTTTAGCGGAGGGTTTAATTCTCTTTTTAAAAGACCAATCGCCTTTGTATTATTAGAAGCATTATCTAAAGCAATACAAAGTGTTTTTCTATAAATATTAAAAAATCTCATAATAGTAAACATTGAATCTGCTAAAAATTTTCCATCGTGACGACCTTTTCCTTCATCATATAAAAAAGCTATAATTCTTTTTTGCATAATCCAGTTGTCATCAACCCAATGACATGTAATAGCAAAAAAATCTAATTTGTTAAGACTAAGACCTAAATCAGCGGTAAGAAAAACATTACAATTTAAAGAATTAAATACATGGCGCAAATAAAATCTATATTTTTTGTACAAATCTATAACATCCGTTGTACAAGTACTTCTAGGAATACCCTCAAATAACGGATTATAACAACGTTGAATGTAAGTAACAAACCCCAAACCCGAAGGAAAGGAAAATGGTAAACAATCATAATCTACCATTTTAGCTATTTCTACACGCTCTTTTTTCTTGTCATACTTAAAATTTCTACCGGTTCGTGGGTCTATCGTCATTTGAATACCCCCCACATTTGAACCTGTTTGCTCTCCCCAAACATCCATATGTTTAAGTCTCATATGATTATTTAGTGTACCCGTTCCACCATCTTTACTAGTTTCTTGCCTAAAAGCAAATACTTGTCCACATAGGCTACATTTAGCTGTTTGGCTTTCCCTATCCTTAGTCATAAATTTTCAAATTTTAGCGGTTGGCTTTCGAGTTCTAGGCGGTTTGTCTTGTGTATGTGATTGTGCAGGACATGTATCTTCTATGGGATTTTCGGGGGCTTGTGTTTCATCATCATCAATTTCATTAAAAGTGTCGGTAAAATGTTGTTGCATTGCCTCATGACCTAAAAGTGGATTATTTCCACCAACATCAATACCTAAATTAGGCGTTTCTTCCACAAATGTTTCCTCATTAAGCCCACCCGTAACAATACCACTACTACTACCGGCACCACGTCTAAATCTCTTTGCCATTATTAAATAGAATTAACTTAAATAACACTCAAATAAATCACAAGAAAATAAATTGCAACAAATTAAATTGCTAGAATTAAATTGCGTAAATTAAATTGTGAAAAATAAAGATAGAGTTGGAACGAAGGTACCAAATTGCCGGATTAATTTCCAACAAAGTGAAGGCGACTAGAATTGCAAATCCACCAAAGGTACTTCGGATTGTTGCAAAATCACTAACTCCACCAACAATATTATAATTGCAAAATTAATAATTGAAACTATAATAAGACTTTATAATATTTATTTGAGAGAAATTTAAAGTGGCTAATTGTTGCAAAGTAACTATAATTGAGAGATTGAGATTTGAGAGAAAGAGAAGAGTGAATTGGTATGGATTAAAATGAAAATGAAGAAGGGTTTATATAGGGGTGGGGGATAGGTTAAAGTGTTAAAAAAAAAAAGTTTGGGGGTTGGTGGGGGGGGGGGGGCAAAAAAAGAGTAAATGGCCGTTTGGCAACGACCATTTTTGCAAATGGACCAACGGTCCAATAAGTCAATAACGTCCACCAGCCCAACGGCTATAAATTTTTTTTTTTTTTTTTTTAATTTCACCGGTTTAACCGGTCCGGTTCCGGTTTCAAAAAAATCGAAACCGGACCGGTAAAAAATATACGGTTAACCGGAACCGGTTCCGGTTTTACCGGTCCGGTTACCGGTTTGAACCGGTGAAACCGGCCCGGTTGACGGGCTTAAGTGACACTACAAAAATTCAGTATCATCATTGATTGTATATACTATGAACAAGAGTGTGGGATGGAGAAAAAGCTATCCGATATTACTCCCAAAGCCATTAGCTTCTTGGATTGCTGGTAGCAACAAGGGTTCACAGAAGTGTTACTGGGCTTCCGATTTTCAAATGTAATTATTGTTTGAACATTTTCCTCCAAATATAATTTTAGTGTTTTCAGTCTTCTTCTTTTTTCCCACCATGTAAGATTATTGAGAGAATAAGTTGTTCTAGTTTCATTTTTTGTGGTTGGTCCAAACTGTTGACACCCAATTTTGTCCCGCCTTCCCTAAATATTTATTTACATTTCTAGTATTTTTTGGCATTTTAAAAATTAATTGTATTTTACTATAATTATTAGCCTTTATTAATATAGGCGTTTCACTACTCTATTTTTCACCAGTTGTTATTATTATTATTATTATTATTATCATCATTATTACTATTATTATTATTTTGTCATTATTATTATTACCGATATTATCGTAATCCGCATTATAATCATTTCTAAAGATTTTTACCGTCTTATGCCCACGCATTGCATTTACCTTCGCATAATTAAATAATAACGTTTATTTATGATTGACTTACAAAATATTATTACGCGGCTATTGCGACATAATGTAATTTCTATTTTTATCTGAGCACTAATAATTACATATTGTATATTAATGCAGTCCATATTTAAGTCCTACAACTATTTGGGCTAAAGCTAATTCGTTGAAAATAGCCCGATTCATTTACCCAATTAGCCACCAATTTTCGGATTAACCCAATAAACGGTCAAAATTCGGACCAACCCGTTCATCTAACAAAAGGAAACCATTAGGGTTTCCACTCTTTTCATCCGCCGCTCACCCTCTCTCTCTCTTCCCGTCGTTCTCTCTCTTCTCCCTCTCTTCTCTCGCGTTCCTCGATGAAAACGGCAAAAGCACAGACCTCTTTCGCCTTCCCGGACCGTGCATGGTCGATTTGGGGAAGGAAGTTAATATTTGTAATCCCCGTCGTTGTTCCACGATTTGCGAATTGTCGTCTTCCCTTGTTGACCGTCATCGATCCGAAACGTCCTTAATGGATTTTTGGCCATTTGTAAGTTGAAATCCGTCTTCATCGCTTTTATTTTTATTTTTCGGCACACAATTTTAATGGCATTTGTCCACTTCTTTCTTTTTCGACCAAGATTTGAAATACACAGCGATTTGGGGTTGGAACGTTGAAAAAATTCCCGCCCAGACCTTTGAACTCAGAAACCCTAATCTTTCCCTATAAGTATTCTCTTTGGGAGGTCAAGAGGGGTAGTTCGGGAGCCATAAAAAAACCCCCCCTTGAAAATAGGTCTTTTGGCCGTAGAAATCCCCCTAAAAAAAAATTGAAGCAAGTTTTAGTCACGGAAATCCCTTTAAAAAAATATTAGCTCTAGCCATCTCAATTCCCCCTAAAATATTAACTCACTGTTTTTGATATTCGAAGCGTTGAGTCATTTGTTTTATTCTCATTTTTTACCCCCATTCTTTGTTCCGCATCCGAGTCTACGCAAACTCGGAGATTTGAAGTGTTCGAGGTTATATCGGAGGCTTGAACCCCATTTCGCTGCACTTGCAAAAGGTCAGCAATTTCAGCTTTTCTTTGAAGTTCATTTTATTTTCGATGCGATGTTTATATGAGTTATCTTTCTATGCCGACATGTATTTGTTTCGGTTTCAGTATTAATTAAGGAGTAAGTTTCGTCTGGTGTTCGATTTGGCATGTTGAAGTTTGTTAGTAGGCAGTTTAAATTATGATTGCATATGTTAAAGTTGGTTATGTTTAGTTGTGTTCTTCTTATTTGCTACGTTTAATCATGCTTAAGAGTATTTAAGTCTGTTTATTTGGTAGCTTAGGTCTGTTTAGACGAGATTCAATATGTTGGGTAATCGATCCGATCGACGTAGTGCTCGCTTGACCTCTATTTTGTATTATCTCGTTTTCATATGCTTTATATTTTGTTGATTTAGGTAATGTGATAATATTGGTAGATATTATTCCAAATCTGCTTAGATTAATTTGGTTTAGTTTTGGTTTAGTTTGAGTTTAGTATGTTTTAATCTTTGGTGGGTAATTTGATCTTGAAGATATCGCTTGAATGATACTAGCATGTTACTAGAGTTTGATTTGTGTGTGGCCATTGTTTTCTCTGCTTCAGATTGATTTAGATTCTCGGTGTGGTTGCAGCTTATTTTACATATGCGCAAGGTACTCTATGAACTGTTGAAAGCACGTTTAGCAAGATCAAAGATCAGTTTAAGTTGGGTAAAGGCGGGTGTTAATGTGCATTTGCCATGAATATCTAATATTGGGATTGGATGAAATATGTTTCTTTATCCCGCATCCGCGCCGATTTTAAAATTAAAAAATATGTTTATTTGGATTAGGCGGCCGCTATTTGACTAAGCGTATGTTAGTTTAAGTTAAGTATTGGCACGTGTCCGTTGCCATTATTGTAATCCAAACCTAGTCCGGTTGTTAGCATATGAGGGAACTCCAATATGATTTAGTTTATGGTTCATTGATAAATTACAAGTTGGTAAAATATGTAAAGAATTTCTATCCATTACAGGCCTGTTAGACTATCACTAGATTTATTTGTTGTTTGGGCATAAGTCAATCTAAGCTGCAGTTTTGTTAATTTAATCACTATGAGTCATGTGCAAAGTCGTCAAATCTGCCTAAGTGTTAATGCGTTCAGTAGTATGCTCTTGGTTTTCCCTCTGTTGGATTTAAATCTATCCTCCTTCATTGCATATAGCTGTTACTCTTAGAAGGTTGTATGAACACGCTAAATGCTCGTTTTCCCTTCCGAGATGTCCGTACAAACTTACAACTTTAATATTTGCTAGTTGCTATGTGAAGTCGCCTTTCTTTACTTCTATGTGAGAAATGTTATCTTTATTTTGTTTGACTTCTAGTAGAATAAATCAGTAGAACTGGTGGATATCTTCCCTAGTTAAAGGTGGTTGTTATTGTTACTGTGAAGACATGCATGAGACTAGGAGTTGTGAATGTGTAATCGTTGAAGATCACCACTAGTAGGTGCAAAACTAATCAACTAATGTAATCATTTGATGAATTAAGAAGATTCGTTCGGTCTCGGTATTATTGGGAATTAATAACTGTTTCTCCCTTTAGTCCCGTTTCATTTCAATGTGGTCATGTTTATTTCAGAATTTATGGGCGGTAGGTATTCGTATATGTGAATTATGTATATGCGTGCATATGGCAAGTATGTTCATGAAATACATGAGATATACTTAAATATACATAGTACATACATAATCTATCAAATTGTTTGAATTTATATTTTACATGTTTAACCGTAATCATTGAGTAGATACTAATCCATTTCCTTTTATTTTATGCATGACCTTCGCATACGAGTCCGAGGGGCTCGTCTTCGGCATTCGATGTTGGGCCAAGGCCCAACGGAGCATCATTTTCCCCTTTTTTTATCCAGTCGTGTCCGCAGCAAAGGAAACAAAATATTGGGCTGTTGGCCCATGCAAACAAGAATAAGATTGCAACACCCTTTTAAAAAAAATTTGAACTATCCCGGCAGTATTATGGCTATCAGTCCGAAAATGGGCTGAGCCCATTTAACAGCATTTGCCCCTCTATTTTATTTTTTATGCCTTAGTTTTATATTGCACAATTAATGCTTTACTTTGTTTATTTGTTTCCTTAGATAAAATGAACCTTAAAAATTAGTAGGTTTAGTTTTGGTAATGGGTAGATAGTTTAAGGAAGACCAATAATTAATGCCACAAGTTTCATTCTCTTCTATTTATGATTAAAACTATTTATAGTATTTATAATATTTGTTTTCATTAGAATAATTGATTTTTCGAAATGGTATAACTTTATGTGTTAAGTAAAGAGAATCATATTTTATCCTTATTGTCATACACATCCCGAAATGTCACTAACATGCAAATATAAATTCAAGCATATCTTATGAATAACTTTTTTCAAGTTTTGAGTCAATTATGCATATTTCAAAGTATAGCTAATAAAAGGGATAAGCAAAACTCATTAGCTATTTTAGTATTTTATTTATACTCCTAAATTGCAAAAATCAATTAATATCTCATCATTTGAGTTGTTTTAAATATTTATCAAAATATTGCTTGAACTCGCATTTTTCTTCGTTTATATACAAATTATTATATTTTTGTGAATTTCATTTTATATAGCCTTATTATATATTCTCACTTAAAGTCTTAACTATCTTCATAAATCTTATCTTAAATAGTATTTAAAGACATCTTTATGCGAACTATTATTTTCTCTAAGTCCTATTTTAAACAATATTATTACATTTTCCTTCAAAATCTTATCAATATTTACAAGTCATTTTCTTAAATTTTGAATATTATATTTGCGTCTTTAACCTTAATTAATTAACCTAAGTTTGGTCGGATAACCGTAAGTTAACGGATTCTAAAGGATGCCTAATCCCTTCCCTTTAGGATAATATAGAACCCTTACCTAGAATCACACTGGTTAAGCAGACTATTAACGGAGGTTGGTTTTACCTTAAGTTAATAATTAGGTGCCCTAATTCACCCTAAAATCAATTAGGTGGCGACTCCTTGAAATAAAATAAATAGGAATCTCCAATACGTTGTACTTTATTTTAACCCAGTTAAAATGGGGTATAACACAGACTCCAGAGCCGGCCTTAGGGTCAAGCAACTAAAGCTTGAGCTTTAGGCCCCCAAATTTGGGGAGGCCCCATTTTTTTTTTTTTTTTTACACCAACAATAGGTTAATTAATTAATTTTTTTTTTTGTGAAAAATAATGAGTACTTTTAAGTAGAAAAGCATAATTTTAAAAATGAATGTCAAAAATATATTTTCACTTTTATTTATCCACTTTTGTCTATTTAGATAAAAATAATTTATTTTTCCTGTTATACCCTTATCATTAATTACTCATTTCAAATCATTTTCAAGTCCACTAAGACTATATACCAATTAATATGAACATCTAGGTAAAATATGCACTTCATTTATTATTTTTTGGTGCAAAATTCATAGTGGACAAGTAAAGTGAACGGATGAAATACATCTTATACTATGCTCTTTCTTGACTTGTCCAGAATGTCGATCTCTTATGTAACACTAGTATATTTGTCCGCGTTACGCGCGGTCATAAGAAATATAAAATATGAATAGATAATGTATTATAATTTTATAATTTTTTTTTATTAATTAAACATCTTTTCATGATTCTACTATTTTTCATGATTCTCCAGATAATTTATATATAATCTTTTAACTGAAAGATATTAAGAGACATTAAAATTGAATAAAAAATAACGCATTTAAATCAATATGAATGGAAATAATTAAATGAAAAAAAGTAATGAAAATTGGTAACGCAAACCTAAGAGATAGCATGATTTTTTTTAATCCTCTGTAACCGATCTAAAATATATGGGTTTAAGATATACAACAAAAGAAGTTCATTCATATGCATACGTGTATACACAAACTATTTAAACTTATAAGGGTGCTAATATTTATATATAGAATGTCGAAAATGTAGGTTTGCCTCGGTTACTTGTTAACATGTCGGCTGAAGCATTTTAGTTATGCTTTAAATTTTGGCTCTTTAGTACAATTTTTTCCTTTAGTAGAGACTTATGAAATTTCAAATAAAATGCAAAATGGCAACCATTTGTTGGACTTACTAATGAAAGCAAACAGTTGATACATTAGTGAAATTTTGAAATGACTGTTAGCTCCCAATTATGAATTTTGATATTATGCTTTATTTTATGAAAAGCATACCAACATCTGTTTGGTATCTTACTATTAGTTAATTCAACATTTTTATTATTTGAAGCATCTATGTAATATACAATTTAAATCCCTTTTTTTTTTTTTTTAAAGATACAATTTAAATACGTTACCAATGAAACTTATAACTTTTGTATAAGTTTTAAGCAGTACTAAAAAAAGATAAAATTAAAACTAATTGTTTTTTTTGATTTCATTTGTGGCTATAATCACCATACATATAATAATATTCAATTTAATTTTAGTTGTCTATTCGTAAATATAATTTAATTTTACTGACATAATATGTTATTACTAAAACCAACCCCTTTAGCATGCAAAAATAATGGCAATCAAAGAAATAATCAACTAATTTTTGTAGACAAATCTTTTTGTAACGTTCATATTATCTGACAGTTTATCAATCTCCAATAATCACCTAACAAAATAACAAAGAACAAACAAAGAAAAAGAATTAGTTACGTAGCGAAAATAATAAATAAAGAGGAGACAAGCCAGTTTTTTTTTTATATAAAAAAAAAAAAGAAAAAAAAAGGAGAGCAAATAAACAACCAGTATGTATAAAATCAAGTCATCTAACTATTCAGATTATCAGAAAATTAGATATCTTGCATGTGGTTCAAAAGAGATCATCAAATGACATTTTTTATATTGCAAAGTCAAGTTTAAAGAACACTACTTGTTCTCGTCAAGTCTCCCCATAGTTATTTTCAAATCTTCTTTTTCATGTGTCCATCATTTGGTCTTCTTCTTCTTCTCCTTATTCCTGCAAAAAATACATCACAAAATCGATAAACTATGAATAAAACTTGTAAGAAAATACCTAAAACTAAATTCCTGAAAGAGAATTTCGACAAATAAGATTATACACGAAATATTTTTTATTAAATATTTTTAATGCACAATAAAAAAGGAACAGCACAAGGGGAATAGCATACCCAAAAAAGAAAAGAAGAATAAGAAGATATATATAGGGCAAGAAATATAGTATCAAAAGGCAGGGAAATCAACTTCACTGTAATTAACTAATTATTATCAGTAACTAATTATCAAGGAAAAACGGCTTTAGGTTGATTATCAATAAATATTGCTGTTACGTGGGATCATGGGTTACTTGGAATTTATTAGTTGTACGTGGGATCATACAAGGGTTAAATGGCAAAGGCGTATTTAATGTATAAGGATTTTGTTAATCCAATTATTTAGTAAATTATGTAGAGAAATGAAGGAAAAAAAGCAAAAAAAGGAGATAAAAGATAAATAGCATTCTAGGCCATAGAGAGATGCCACATCACATTGTCTATGCCTAGCTTTATATTATATATAGATATAGATTTACACACTCGTATATTCTCTTTCTTGCTTTTATGAATTCCAATCTAATAAATATTAATTATTCTCTGAAAAATCATAGGTTAAGACTACTTTTGACAAAATATATTGCACTCTTTTTTTTTTTTTTTTTGCTTTTGTTTCAAAGAGGAGTTATTGAGCAGCCAAAAGATATTTTGGAATCAAATCATTGATTTTTTTTTTTTAATCAAATTCTCTTAGTCTAAACTTTCAAGTGTTATTTTTATCAAATATTTTTTGTTTCTAGTTTTACTTCATAGTATAGATTATCTTCTTAATAATTTATTAGAATTTAAATATGTCAACTTGAAAATATGAATCCGACTATATAGTTTAAGGCCTTTCATCGAATGTTAGCTTTAGGCCATAAATACTGTTGAGCGGCCCCTGGGTTGGTCCAGTAGCTGAATTATACTATTCAACAGTGGCTTATTCTTTTCTAATCTACACAAACTCACGTGGTGTTTCTTATTGATTAAATAAACAACCAATCAATTATTTCTTGATAGAAAAAAAGATATCGTTTGTTAGTTGAATGAGATGGTTAAGGACTATTATGGGATGTAATTTCTATGTAGTAGTTCCGTAAACAAGATCGACAATCATTACTATTACAGAAGCATGGGTTTACCCTTAGGATCAACATGGTTGCTTTTAAATCATTTCTACTATACTAAAGGGTACTTTTGTCATTTCAAGGAGCTGATGAATATAAGTACTATCTAATAATTCCACGTGGCGTTAATTTCTTCTCTCACCGAATAGTTTTAGCCCAGACATAGAGGTTCTTCTGTTAGCTTCTCTCTTTGTTATTCAATTTGTTCTTCTAGTACTTTCGTTCAAATTTACAGGTTAGCTCCTCCTCCATTTTTTTTGCCAAATCTCCCCCCCCCCACCCCCACCCCTTTAATATGTGTGGGTGATGATCTTTCATCTCAATTTTAGATATTATGCATCTGAATTTTAGAATTTATATTTTCAGTCTAATTTGAACTTATGGGGCGGAAGACAACGAATTGATGTTCAAGCAGACCTACCTAAACTGAGTGGAAATATGACCCTTCTTTTCGTCTAATTGTGAAGATGGACATGAAGTTTGGAAGTGTACACCTTTTGGGAAGTCGGAATAGATTCAATGTTCTCTTGAAAAGGTAATCCATTTGTTTGATAGTCTCTATTTAACCAATCTTATACCTGTACTTACCTTTCATCACTCTACATTTAATGTGGGAATATGTAGTGATCCTAGTTGTAGAAATATGGACTTCACTTGAACTCAGCCAACATGAGTGTACTAAAATTACTAAGAAATTTTTTCCCAAAAAAAAAAAAAAATTACTGAGAAATTTAGTTATTTGTTAAATGATATTCAGATTTACAATTTGTCCAAATTCTGAACATTTCTAAACTAAAGAGGGTATACGAAAAGGTGGTTTGGTGTGTGTGTGTGTGTGTGTTTGTGTTTTGGAGAACTCTATTTAGGTTTATTATCTGCGGTATCAAGTTCTTACAACTATAGCACCAAGATGTAGGACATTGTGTATGCCGAAACACAAGTAATGTGGTTAAGCAGAGACCGATCAAATGTAATTTTTGTAAATTTTTGCGCAAATTTATGCTCCACGTCGAAAGTACCGGGTTCATATTAACCCGATACCAAAACTCTGCATCTGTCTCTCTGAGGCCTGACTTTTAATCATGTTAAGGCTTGGAATTAAGGTCTAGCATTACTCAACTTTAACAGTGTTCTAGCTCTTTATGCTTTCAGTCTAGAGTGAATACATCATCCGCAAAAAATAATACCATTAACATAAAGTATTTGTGGTAAACTTTATTATTGATAAACTTTTTGCTAAAAGGAATTGGAGAACGTAATAGTGATATAAGTTGAAGTTCAAACTTAATTGGCACTAAAATCCGTATCCACTAATCTGATACATTTACTCTATTATTTTTTAAAGAAACCTTATCATTGTTTGTGTTTCCAACAACCTCATGTAAATACATACTAATAGCGTCCAGAGGTTTTCAAATCCCAAAAGTTGAACTTAGATATTTTATGGGGTTGACCATTTGGATAATACTCCACCACCCCACCTGCTATCCAAAATACATCATTGTTACTTCTTGGAGAATAGAGCTTAAAACAACAACAACAACATACCCAGTGAAATCCCACAATGTGGGGTCTGGGGAGGGTAAAGTGTACGCGGACCTTACCCCCACCCAGAGCTCAGTAGACAAATATCTAATGCATAACAGTTGAATTGAGAAGAACATTTTTTTTTACTTATTATAGAAGAGCCAGTGAATCGACATGGCTGTTTTGGGGTATTAAAGTTCTAATTAAGGGCAATTGTGACTTTTAAGAACAATTTATATTACGTGCCCTTGAACCTGCAATTGGGTTCGCCACGTTTCTCCATCACCGCTCGCTGATGTGGGTGTTCATCTCTCTTCTTCCCAGAAAACACACCAAGAAAAATTGATTTCTCCATAAGTTTTCAGAATCTCATTGAGTTCTTTATCTTCTTATTTTAGGATAGTTTTCAGAAAATTTGCAATTTCGGATCGGCTTTTTCCTCTAATCTTCTTCAGTTTCTCCTCAAGTTTTCCAGTTTCATGGCTCTGTGGTTATTATTTTTCTCTTTCGTCATTAATTTGTTCCTTCTGTGATATTTTCTACCGAAGGGAAAAGGGTTTCTTTTCTTCGCATCAAGTGGTATTTCAGGATTTGCGATTTAATTCATGAAAGAGGAATAGCTTCAAATTGATTGTGATGAATCCCGAATACCCAGAAATTAATATACGATAAAAAGAGCTTAGCTTAAAGGGTTTAAAGTAATAAACTTACCTTGAGTAAGAAGCCTATTCATGGCTTCATTAGGGTACTATATAATCTTTTTTGGTTTGAGTTTTTTTTGGTTTAAGCGAGAACTTCATAATTCAAATTTGAGAAAAAAGAGTAGCAACAACCATCTGTTGTTCTGGTTCAATTTACAGAAAAAAGTAACTTTTTTCTTTAGCTATATGTGTGGATGTTCAATTTATTTGCCGACCCCCATTCCATCTCCTACTTTAGCTTCTAAGATAATTCCAACATCTTCCATTACCATTCTTAAAACCAAATAGCTGGTCCTTTCTTCAATATAAAAAAGACGAGTGATGCAAACAATCACTTTAAGTTTCATAATATTTGGAATCATCCTGTTAGAATTAGACAATGAACCCGGATGAATTAACTCTTCAAACGTGTATGTATCCTTAAGCTGAACCTGAATTGTAGGTCACCTTAGATTGAAAACTGGGATGAAAAGAAAGAACCAATTTTAAAGGAAACGAAGAATCTTGGATAGACAAAGAGGATTCATGCCAAGTTGTTCTGGCCTGCCCTCACATATGAGGTCTTACAAAGACTAATGATCCAAGAAGATTGGAACTTTTCTTCTCTGCCTTTTGGAGACAGATTCCATGAAAGTTCTACAAATTTTTAACTCCATGTATTTGCAGCTAAATTGAGTATTTGATATCATACATGGTTTATAATCTTTTCCCTGTTTTGGGCTTTATATGCCACATGATTTTCGCTGACTTAAATTTTCTATTTACTATGTACGCTCTGAAAATATCTCTTAGCCTAGCAAGAGAGAAAACTGCTAATTGCTAAAAAGTAACTTCTGAGTTTCTAATTATTTAACCTAGAAACTTGGAAGTATAAAGCTTATGAATAATTATAATTATCCTTTTAATATAAGAATAAATAAGGAAGTCGGATAGATTCTAGGCTAAAGTCTAGGCTAAATAGGGTAAGTTATGACCTTGGAAGTTAACATCTCCTTAGAAAATCCTTTCTTATTCTTATGTGGATTGGAAAAATAAGACTATCCTTCTATAATGTTGTTATCCTGAGGTAATAATGAATTGGATTATTATACTATCTGTAAATTTTCATATATTAGGCTAAAAGGATTCGCTTTTGTATTAGGGTATCTCAGCCACTGTCAAGCAAGATGCGTGCACATCATTTCATGTCTTTGAGCTCTGCTCACGATGACGATCCCTTGAAAGCTCTATCTACCACAGATGTACTTACCGGTTAAGAACATGGTTAAATCCAGGTTCATTTTATCTTTTACTTGCACGAATGTAGTTGTATAAATCTAATTATTTGTCATGTGCAAATAAAAATGCAAGCTTTTCATGATTTTCATTAAGCCATTTGCCTCAAGTGCTGTACCAAAATTTTTAGTTCTGGTCATGGAAGGAAGGTTAACCAAAAAGTGCCTTCTTCAGATCACTACAATCTGAATAAAAAACTGATTGTAATAATTATTAACAATCTCCTACTTTTATTGTCTGTAGGTTTCTTTTTAAATGAGTTGCAATGAGTCTCTTCCATATGGGAAGAGAATATTATATCACTGCGGGTGACATGAAACTTGCTCTACCTTGACACCTTATTATCCACGACATAATGTGCATGCAATGCATCTACACAGAATGTTAAGATGTTCCATTTTAACATGAGCAACTCCTCTTATAAATTATGGTGGTATTAGCCAGAAATCTACAGCTGCTACAATGAAACAAAATCTTCTTTGCGAGATCCCTGTTACATCTTCTCATTCAGGTCTTGGTAAGTTCCACCAATTCATGCATTTCAGATTAGATATATTGCATTGGAAATTAGTCTTAGGTAGTGATAATGACCACATCAATACGCAGTTGGTACCAGTGATAACTGTAATGCAGTTGCTCATATCACTGTTAATTCAAAAATATAAAAATGCTGGATAATTTAGCTAAGAAGGACCCACGATTAAAGGAGAAAGTGAACTTACTCTAAGATGATGTACATTTTGTGTAGGTTTAATTCCGAAACTGTTGCAGCTCCTGTTCAACTGACCATCTTTTAATGCGAGACAATCATTGTTTATGATGATGTTTCACAGAACTCAGTCTGAGGATCTACCTGTTTATTGCTTGTGGCCTGGGAGGCTTGGTTCGGCTGAGCCTGTGGGTATGGTATTTTGTCCGAAATGCAACAGACGCTACCGCTAAACTGGATTGGTAGCAGAGAAATTTTGAAACCACACCTGGAAACGGAAGCCAAAGTCTGGGTTGAAATTGAAGATGATTTGGAATGATAGAAGATAAATCTACTTTAGCCTTTGCAGATTCATTCATTTACTTGCAGCATTACTAGAATGATTGTACATAATGTGTTAGTGTTGTCTTCTTTCATAACTATATAATTGGGACTTGCGGTTATAATGCTTATATTAATGGGAAAAGGACATATATGGCCGGTCGGCCATAAATAATCCCACCTTCTAGCCCAATTTTTCCCTAACCCAAAATGTAGCAATTAAACTAATCCCATTCATTAGCCAAAACTTAAATAAGACAATTTTCAATTAAAAACCCAAACACAAAAATGTTTGAGGCGATTTTTATATATAATATGTGTCATTTGTGTATAAAATATGCATCAGTACCTATCTGTAATGTATAGAAACTGTATAAAATATGAATCACTAAGGTATGTATCATTTTTGTATATAATATGTATCATTTGTGTATATAATGTGTATCAGCACAGTGCAACTGCCCTGTAAAGAATAGAAAATTGTATCATTTTTGTATATAATATGTATCATTTTTGTATAGAAAGTGTATATATAATTCCAGCATGTGTATATAAACTGTATCAGTCTTGTATAAAAAGTGTACCATACGTATAAAAAATGTATTATAGAAACCGTATCATTGTGGTATATAATATGTATCACTATTGTATATGTTAAAAATAAATATCATATCATTATTGTATAATATGTGTATAATAAATGTATAATTAACGTATAATTTATGTATAATAAATGTATGATTAATTCCAGCATATGTATATAAACTGTATAATTCTTGTATATAAAGTGTATATATAATTCCAACATATGTATATATGCTGTAGCAGTCCTTTAGTGGCGACGTTTTTGTAGTGACTTAGTCGCCACAAAAAGTCTATTTTTTTTTAAGATCCTAGGCTGTTGGGCCGGCTAGCCTTGGCATTATTTTGGGTTGACCGGTCATTTTTTGGCATTAATTTGGGCCGACCGAACACCTAGTGGGCGAAAAACGCAGACTGAAGCGGAAGATCACAAAATGCAAGACAACAAGAGGGTCGTTAGACCGCCGCTTGCGCGAAGGAAGAAGCTAATCAATCGATTGAGACGGGGAGGAGAGGCGAAAGAGAGATTTTCGAGCACGCGACAAGCAACAACGGCTTTTCTACCTACCCTCCTATTTTGCCAAATTTGAAACTTAGGTAAGTGCTTTTTAAACATATGTATAAAAAGAACATATTTCATTTAATTTAGCCCCTTCATGCTTACTATAACTAGTTTAACAGTGGTTAAATATGGGATTAGTTTGGCTGAGTGGACACACAGTGTCTTTTTCCCTATATTAATTGACATGAGTTGCCAGAACCTATTAATGAAAGTTGTTGCTTGGATTTGAACCAAACATTTCATTTTAAATACCTGTGTTGGGCCCGTGCTTGCACGGGCATTTCATATCTAGTAGTTTTAGGACTTTACCTTTTTTAAACTTTTATTTGATAAATCAATAGATTTTTAAAATATATTGTATACATGATCTTTAAAAAAAGAAGAAGCAGACATTGTACCCAAAAACTAGTATTTAATAATATGTTTGAGTATGAAAAATAAGTATGATAGACAGTATATCTTATGTTTAAAGCAGTGAACCAAACTAAGAAAAGATAATTTAGAGGAAATAACAGAAATCTTGATTCAAATGAATTTGGTTAATGTAAACCTATGGTAATCAAACTTAGTTGCTGTCATACAATTGAGAAAGTCATAAAATTGAGAAAGTCATAGTTAGCATTTAATTTGTAGCTCTATGAACTCATCTTCCTCAAAGTTCTTCTCATTATGGCCTAATAAAGTGAAGATGTTGAATCTATTATAGTCTTTGTTATTACTTCCAAGCCGCAGACCAACGAAGTTGAAGGATCAAATACTCTTAAGCGAAAAAAGTGACGGAGATGAGGCCAACAATGGATGAAATTAGTTTGCCTAATTTTGCAATAAGCAAGATTTTGAAATGTGAATTTGAACAGTTGATCGATCCATCTATTGGTTTAAGCATGAAGCATACATGCCTATATCTTGCAGACTTGGTCCAAGCATAAGCTTTCCATTCTACATTCAGAAAACTTGCAGGACTCTTTTTGTCTAAACTATAGTGAATTAGTTGAAGCTTAACTACGTTAGAAGACAGTTAAAAGTAAGTCATTTCAAGGATTTTAAGTGATGAAATACGGGACCAACGAAAAATAAGAAAAAATTATACCTACGAAAAAAATTTATCATTGTACTTCGAGAATAGGACCAAAATTTACCCCCATACTCTGCCTATACTCTTGGCTCTATTAGGGCAAGGGATATATTTGAAAAAAAGGCTAATAGCGAGAGTAAATTTGTCCGAAAAGTATAACTGAGTACAATTGTACTTATTTAGTGAATTTTTTGATACATGTACAGAGGCTGAACCAAAATTACTAGGTTAGTCATAACTTACGCACTAAATCCCCCCTAGATGAGGTGGATGCAAACATTGGAGACTAGGTTCAAATCCCAACCAAGATAAAAAAAAAATACTAGGTGATTTATCCCACATGCCTAAGGCTTGATGGCAGAGTTATGCGGTACTTGTCTTTGATGAGAGGTAATAACTATCCAGTGGAATAATAAAGGTGCAAGCAAACTGACCCGAACACTATCATTATAAAAGAAAAAAAAGGCTTGAACTTTCTTTTGAATAGTCTTCTGTGGATGGTAAAATGGATACAGTGTTTGTTCACTTCTCCATTTTGTAGGTCTCAATATCCCACTTCTTTTGGGCCTCCTTTATCTTTTCCTTCAAGTTGTCAAAGCTGAAAATTCCAAGTCAACAAGCGTCTTAAAAGGGATTAGATGTAAATATATGGTGAAGAAAAAGAGCAAATTATTAATTTGCAAATTCAAAAATTACTGTTTACTCTCTGCTTCTTTCCTTAGTTTTTAATATCTTATAGGAGTATCAAATTATTAATATTATTGTGAAGTTGAGAAGATATTCAAGTCAATTCCTATTCAAAAGAGGAAAGAAATAAAAGGAAACTTTTTTTCTGTGTTGGTTTTCGAGTGTGATTGAGATTTAGATCCTTTTTAGGAAAGGATTAGACCTAGTAGTATAAATACATGCTAGCTAGGATTTATTAAGGACAGAACAAGAACCTAAGAGTATTCCATCTTATAACTTATTTTCTCCCTTGATATTAAAAAAAGTGCTGGCCGTTCTCCGTGAACTAGGATCACAGCGATCCGAACCACGTTAATTACTGTGTTTTTATCGTTTTCGAGCTAACAATTGGTATCAGAGCCTACAGGTCGTGAGATCTAGGAGACGAGGAGACTATGGTATCTATGAAGTTTGAGGTAGCGAATTTTGATGGGTGAAGTAATAACTTCAAAATCCTGAAGATCAAGATCATGGCGTTGTTACGGAGAGAAAGATCAGTCTATGCTTTGGACAACTCGTATCCTGAAAATACGAAAGAGGCCGAGAAGCAGAAGATTGAGATGGATGCGTTTAGCGCAATTCAATTATCCTTATCAGACAGCGTGTTATGTGAAGTTAGCACCAAGAAAACAGTTGCGAGTTTGTGGAAGAAACTTGAAGATCTCTACCAGAAGAAATCAGTAACAACTAGAATATCGTTAAGGCAACGTTTACACACCTTCAAGATGAAGACAGGTACAACTTTACAAGATCATCTTGATGCTTTTAATAAATTGTCTATGGATCTTACTCATGCTGATATTAAAGTGGGAGATGAAGAACTACCGTGCACTCTACTGTTTTCATTATCACCGGCGTACAAAGACGTAGTTAATTCAATGATGTACAGTAAGGAGGTGGTCACGTTACAGATGGTGAGACATGCATTGAATTCGGATGAATTAAGAAACCATATCAACAATGCTGAGAAAGAGGACCATGGTGAGAGGTTACCGGTTAGAGGTCGCTCTAGCCAAAGAGGGAGAGGTAAATCAGTAGCTAGGTCAAAGACTAGGAAAAGGGTGAGTAGGAAGGATGCTGAATGTTGGGGTTGTCATCAAAAGGGTCACTTTGAGAAGGATTGCCCAAATGAGAAGATTAATAAAACAACAGCCAGTGCATCTACGGTTCAGGTAGCTCAGACATCTAGAGAAAATTATGTGCTAACTTCTTCAACAGATGACATTCAGACACACCGGTAGATTTTAGATTCAGCTTGTACCTTTCACGCGTGCTTCAAAAAAGATTGGTTTACTAGCTACGAGCAGACGAGTAGGATTCTATTTATGGGTAATGATGCAGTATGTGAAATAGCAGGCATTGGTTCAGCCCGTATATGGTGTCATGAAGGCATCATAAGAACATTGTCTAATGTTCGACATGTTCCTGATATGAAAAAGAATCTGATCTCTCTTGGAACTCTTGATAAGCTCGGATATAAGCATGCGGGTGAAGGTGGAATCTGCAAGGTGACCAAGGGTTCTCTGGTCATGTTAAAGGCTAAACTGGAGGGTGGTCTTTATGTACTTATGGGCAGCACCATTCTAGGAACTGTGAATGCTGCAACCTCATATTTATCAGATGATGACAAGGCTAAGATGTGGCATATGAGATTAGGTCACATGAGCGAGAGGGGGTTGGCAATTTTGAGTAATCGAAACCTTTTGAAAGGTGAGAAGATTAGTACACTTGATTTCGGTGAGCATTGTGTCCTTGGAAAGTAGAAACGGGTCAGCTTTAGCACAGGAAAGCACAAAACTGAAGTGGTACTTGACTACGTTCATTCAGATTTACGGGGTTCATCTCAGGTTCCATCCAAGGGTGGAAAGAGATATCTTGTAGCTTTCATTGATGATTTTTTACGCAAGGTTGGGTATAAAAGACTAAAAGTGATGTCTTTGAAAATTTCAAAAATTGGAAGACATTAATTGAAAATCAGTGTGACAGAAAGATTAAGTGTCTTTGAACAGATAATGGCTTAGAGTTTTGCAATGAAGAGTTTAACAATTTCAGCAAGATTCATGGTGTATTGAGACATAGAACTGTTAGGCATAAACCACAACAAAATGGAGTAGCTGAAAGGATGAACCGCACTCTTCTTGAGAAAGCACGATGTATGCTCTCTAATGCCAATGTGCCTAAGGAGTTCTGGGCGGAAGCAGTAAATACTGCTTGTTATGTTGTTAATCGTTCACCAGTGTCGGCGATTTACTTCAGAACTCCAAATGTTGTATGGTCAGTTAAACCGTCTGATTACTCGTACTTAAAAATCTTTGGATATCTAGCATATTATCATGTAAGTGATGGAAAACGAGAACCTAGAGATCGAAAAGGTTTATTTATGGGATATGCTGAAGGGGTAAAAGGATATAGAATATGGAGTTTAGATCCTCTTAAGTTTGTAATCAGTAGATATGTTACTTTTGATGAGGCCTCTATGCTTGATCCTGGAAAGACTTCTATTGAGTATGCAGGACAAAAAGTTCTTACAACAGAAATAGTGGAGGAAAATGTGAAAATCATCGAGAAGGAGGATCAAGTGACTCAGGTGGAGTCAGATAATGAAAAAGCTCACACAGTAGTACCTGAAGGTGAACCATACAATATAGCTACTAGAAGGGACAAACTGTCACACCCTGATTTTACTAGGGTGTGATGGGCACCCGACCCCATGCTCGGAGCCGAGCGAACCCGCGGACTCTTATTACAGACATAAACTTTCGGACTCTTAATCAGACAAAAATGACAAGTACAACAAATATTTTGGAAATAACCTTTGTAGTTTACAAATCGACAGAATACGTAATCATATGGAATCTCGCAAAATACGAATGACACGTCGGCTGATGGAGCCGCTCACAACCGACATTCGAACCCACAACTATGTCTTCGCAAAGTCTCTAACACATAATCGAACACATAACATGCATAATCGACACGGCGGCACTCCGGGGAGCAAGTGGAGCTTGCCAACGCCCCATTTGGAACATCTCCTACGAGCTTCGTACTCATGCTGGGTGTACCGCGCGGCATGAAACGCGGCCCTCGAAGAACGGGGGTCGGTGGGAATATGTCACGAGTATGTAAAGCATAAAGACCAACAACAGAATCATAACTGAACAGAGGATACAGAACATAAATGCAATAGCCGGGGTATCAGAAATGCTTACTCATAAAACATAGGCAAACACATAACAGAAAATATGCCATAGCCGGCCCCCATCATGGGACTCGGCAAACAGAAAGTGGTCACCCCCGACACTGGCGCCACAACATACCATACCAAATCGGAAATGTGCACATATCATAGCATATCAAATGGCCATATCATATCATATCATATCAGAGTGTGTACATGGCACAGCATACTCCACAACCCATGTACATATATACCGCCCTCACGTCGAGGCACGGCGAACAATGCGGTGGAAAACGCTTGATAACATATCCTGGCCGGGCTCGGTGAAGGAAGCATTGAGGCATCCACGAGTGGAGTAGTGAGAAACTAAATGCAATATAAAATGTACAAGCATATACGAAAGAGATCGTACGGAATAATCAAACGACATATCATGAAAAAGGGTGGGACGAAGCATAGCACATACCTTTTAACGACCGCGGAGGATTCTTTTCAAAAGGGAACCTTAGGGGTCATTTGTGTCTATCAAAATATAAGACATATACAGAGACTCGATAGCATAACTCAAATGGCGGACCTTATAGCGAACATTTGACAATAATCAAAACATAAGTCTTTCGGATATCAGAATGGTTCGTGTCAAAATAGTCTTTACGAACGCGTTTCAAATCCCAAAGTAGGTCATAAGACTCAATAAAATAATTATAGCGCTTATTCTTTAGAACTTAGAAAGGTAGTTAAAAGTTTTCCTTAGTTTCCATTCAAAGGTAGTTTAAATAGGATATTAGGAAAAATTCGGACAAAGTGAGCCCACCTCGACCAAATGAGGTGGCGTATGTGAATTACGTATGTTAAACTTCATAACGTCATCCAGGGGGATTTTAAGGTAATCGGATTTCATTTACACAAGTTCTGGGGGTTAGACAACTTTTATAACTTTTCGCACAATATTCAATTCAATTCTCCGAATGAAAAATGGCGTTTTTGACGTGAATTCCGAGGAGTAGAGTTGTCCCGAGGTCCAAATTCAAACCTAGTACATCTAAGACATGCCAAGAGAAAGAATGGGAGAGCTTTACATACCTTGCTTGCCTTTTACGCTTGCCAAAATCCAAATCCCGTTTCGTCCAAAACCTACAAATGGTCACATTTACCAATTTGCTATTCATAAGGCTTAAAATTTCAATCTTAGCCAATACTTGTCTATAAAAATTTGGGCAGCATCTCCCTATATATATATAGCACCCCGAGATTCAAACTCGGCCAAAACAACAACAACCATACCAACAACAATATAAACAACATCAACAATCAACTAGAAACGCATTCTAGCGCAAATAGTCTTATTTTCCAAATGATGCAATAATTCCAAATCCAACTTTACACTTACAAACCAATATCAATATGTTCATATTCACATACTAATTTAAGATCATTCAAACATAAACTAAGAGCATTCCAAGCTATATATCCAATATTCAACAATTCCATCAATTTTCATATTCAATCCAAAATTCTCATATATGCAACGAAAGCATTCCAACGCATTTTCTACTTACTAATTCATCTCCAATAACAACAATCTACACTTTCTCAACTTCATTATCTTAATATCATAAAATCGCATTAATATGACATAATTTCTCTACATTCCATTTTCATGCCAACTTACCCCATATATGCTTCACTTACATTGTAATGATCACAACAACACAACTAACATGTTACACAAAATAAATCCATCACCATTCCACCCATATATAGGCCACGGCCAACATGCAATTTTCAACTTCATCCCATTTTCATTCAACTTTCATTTTCAATACAATTTTCATAATAACCACAACTAGAATACAACATAAAATCCAACCTACTTCATTTATACACTACATACATACACACGGCCACATATGCACACACACAAATACCATGCACTCTTCCATAATTTCATGCATTCTATCCATTTCCACATACTACAACACAAATGAATCCTTCATAACATATAAAAAAGGATTGAATCTTACCTTTTTCCTTCAACTTCTTTACTTGTCCCAAATGCGAAAACGACGAAACGAACGACTTATCTTCCGAAACAATTATACCACGTTGTAGAGGACCCTTGAATTAGTAGGAATACAACAAGAAAATAATTTTTGGAGACAAAATTTGAGGGGACAAAATTTGAAGACCATGGCCATTCATGGTTGTTATTCTCCTTCTTTCTTTCTTTCTTCTTTTTCTTGAAAGCTCTAGAATGACAAATGGTCCCTTGTTTATTTAATTTTGTAAACTTTGGCCCCTTCATGGGCTTGGCCCATTTTCTTTCTTTTTTTCATTCTATGGCCGGTTGGGCCTCTCACTTGGGCTTTGCTTGTTCTTTTTTTTTTTTCAAGCCCAATTGCTTAGTCCATTTGTTGGATAATTCATGAAACCATTTTTGCAATTCCAATTTTGCCCTTAGCCTTTTCCAATATTTCCACATCCAAAATTTTCATAACCAACTTATGAACCAAACAATACCAATTCATTGCGTTGTCCTTAACTTGACACAATTATCCCAAACTATCCGAACGCGCAAAATACGGGGTATAACACAAACGAACTCCGAAGCCTAATCCAAAATATTATCCTCAGCCTTCGCAAGCTAATCTTATGGCCTATGCATTAGCTACTGCCGAGGAGGAAATAAAGGATCTGGAACCTTCAAGCTATACAGAAGCTACTATGTGTGGTGAAGCTGATCAATGGCGTTTAGCCATGACCAAAGAGATGGAGTCTCTACATAAGAACCATACATGGGATTTGGTGAGTCTACTAAAAGGGAAGAGAACTGTTGGTTACAAATGGGTCTTCAGAAAAAAGATGTTATTCCGGGTGTAGAAGATGCTAGATACAAAGCGAGATTGGTTGCTAAGGGATTTTGTTAGAAGGAGGGAATCGACGACAATGAGATTTTCTCACCAGTCGTGAAGCATAGCTCAATTCGTTTGTTACTAGCTTTGGTTGCCTATTATGACTTGAAGCTTCATCAGCTTGATGTCAAGACTACATTCTTACATGGTGAAATTAAAGAGGTGATCTTCATGAATCAGCACGAGAGTTTCCTTATTGAAGGAAAAGAAGACCAGGTTTGTCAATTGAAGAAATCTTTGTATGGTTTGAAACAATCACCACCACAGAGAGATTTGAAGCGTTCATGATTACTAAAGGTTTCTCGAGAAGTGCATTTGATAGCTACGTGTATCACATGACGGTATCTGGTCATTTAAATATTTTTTTACTGTTATATGTTGATGATATGCTTATTGCTGCTACTAGTATGATAGAGATAAATGATTTGAAGAAACTTCAAAGTAAGGAGTTTGACATGAAAGATTTAAGTGAAGCTAAGAAAATCCTTGGAATGGAGATTCACAGGAAGAACGGTGAGGTACATCTCTCACAGAAGAAGTATATTGGGAAGGTAATTCAGAGGTTTGGCATGGATAAATGTAAGCCCGTTACTTTACCGTTAGCACAACATTTCAGACTTTCTTCTTTGATGGTACCGCAATCAAAGGTAGAGGTGGAGTACATGTCAAAAGTTCCTTATTCTAGTGCAGTTGGTAGCATTATGTATGTTATGATTTGCACTTTCACGATATTGCTCAAGCAGTGAGTGTGGTAAGTCGATTCATGTCTAATCCGGGTAAAACACATTGGGAAGCAATTAAGTGGATATTGAGATATCTTTAAGGTTCTTCGAATGTTGGTCTAACTTTTTATAGGATGAGAAATGAAGGCTTCTCGATCTTTGGTTATGTGGATTCTGATTTTGCAGGTGATCTTGATAGAAGCAGACCAAAAACGGGCTATATCTTTACTCTTGTAGGTAGTGCCATAAGTTGGAAGGAAACTCTCCAGTATATAGTTGCTTTGTCCATAACAGAAGCTGAATATATGGCAGCAACAGAAGTAGTAAAAGAGGTTATATGGTTGAAAGGTTTGGTGTCGGAATTGAGTAGGGTTCAACATGAACCAACTCTAAAATGTGATAGTCAGAGTGCTATTCACTTGATAAAAAATCAGAGATTTCATGATCTCACCAAACACATTCATATCAAATTCCATTTTATTCATGATGTTGTTGAACAAGGCACAGTTAAGGTCTTAAAGGTTGACACAAAGGACAACGTAGCGGATATGTTGTCCAAGGTGGTTCCTCTTGTAAAGTTTAGTTATTGTATGAATTTGGCAGGAGTTCGCATCAACTGATGCGTCAGGATAGAGAGCGGTAGGGCAAGGTAGAGCTACTAGTATGTACAAGGTTTCGGTTAGTGTCTCTTGTTTCCTACATAGAGTTACACGTAGGCTTAGAGACATTGGATTGAATGACGTTCATATGGAAGCTCGAAATTCATCTCAAGGTGGAGATTGTGAGGTTGATTCAAGCCAATTCCTACTCAAAAGGGGAAAGAAATAAAAGAAAACTTTTTTTCTTTGTTGGTGTTCGAGTGTGATTGGGATTTAGATCATTTCTAGGAAAGGATTAGACCTAGTAGTATAAATACATGCTGGCTAGGATTTATTAAGGACATAACAAGAACCTAAGAGTGTTCCATCTTGCAACTTACTTTCTCCCTTGATGTTAAAAAAAGTGTCGACCGTTCTCCTTGGACTAGGATCACATCGATTCGAACCACGTTAATTACTGTGTTTTTATCGTTTCCGCACTAACAATGTTATATGAGAGTTGAGAATGGTCGCTTTAGATTATTTGTCAGTTTTCTTAATTTTCTATCACATGCTGATCTTTCATTAGCTCAAGCTTAGAATCAAAGCCGAAATAGCTGCCCCAAGGAATTTCAGTGTGGGAAACTTGGAAATGTGTGGTTCCCTTTCTCTGTATCCTCACAACCTGCTTGTGGATTGTATACTATAGATTGTGATGTTACTCCTAATCCAGAATTTCGTTTGGGAGAAAATGTTTACACTGCATTGGAACAACGATCATTTCTTTGATGGTTTTTGAGTTTTAAACCATAGGCTTCCTGACTTATTGGCAAAAAACAGTTGTCACTCTTTTGATCAAAGTATATTGTTTCCAAGTTCTCCTTCAATCTTATTTAGAAGCAATGAATGCAATATTACCTTGTTCAGATGCAACGAAAGTGTAGACATCAACAGGAGCACAAATGATCATTATTTTCATGACTATCAGAACTATAGTAGATGTAGTGGCTTCAGAATATACTACAAGAATCCGAGTAGTGGAGGATGGGATGGGTATTATTCGGATGCATCGGAGGGAGATATTCCTGATAATTGTTCACTGATTAAATTGCCAATTACATGGGGGAGGTCAAACGCTCAAAATACTAGCTTGTTTGACCTCTTAACCGCATATTTTACAATTCGGTGGGACCTGTCGGATGATTGTAATAAATGTTACTATGAAGGAGGTCAATGTTTAACTGACAGCAACAACAAATTTCTTTGTTCCTCGAATCCCAAAGGTAAACTATACGTACTAGTTTTCTTCATTTTTGCTCATCTAGTGATCTTAAGTACAAATACTAAAATACTTGCCTATCTGATGAATGTAATAAAAGTCCTTGTGCAACATCTATCTAAGCTTTCGTGATTTTCTTTGGCTGCAGCAAAAAGAAAGTCAATAGGAGTTCTAGTTGTAGGTTATCTATGGTCACAAAATTTCCATTTCATATCACTAGATGATCAATTACGCCTAACCACGGAGAGAATTAAGCGGATTTGTCAATCAAATTTGATATATTGCTGTGTTTTCTTCCATATTACCTATAATTATTGGCTTGATCCTTGGATTTAGCTCTGTTTCCCTATTATCTATCAGTTCAAGGGATGAAAAGGCAGTTCTTCTTTATTCACGGCAAAATTTAATTAGTTATTTTCTTTCTCAGAACAAAATGTGTTACTATTGCATTAAAACACACACACACAAAGATAAAGAGTAGCTCCTTCACGGAAACGTTATTAAGCTGATGGATATAGTATCCTGCAAAACTAGTGCAACTTTAAAAATTGACAACAATCTTCCAATTTGTGTCTTGACAACAACAATTACTTCATCTATTGGAGGAATTGCAGTGCTAGTAGTCTTACTCTTGTACTTCAGAAAAAAAGGCTCCCTTAATTCCATAACAAGAATAGAAGATTACAGAAATGTGAAGGCCTTCTTGAAGAACCATGGATCACTCGCTCCAAGGAGGTACAGTTATTCTGAAGTCAAAAGGATGACACAGTGTTTAAATTATAAACTTGGTCAAGAAGGCTGTGGTTGTGTGTACAAGGGAAAGTTGAACAACGAAAGTCTTGAAGGAATCGGGGGGGGGGGGGGAAGAGTTTATCAATGAGGTGGCAAGTATCAGCAAGACATCTCACATTAACATTGTATCACTTGTTGGATTTTGTTTTAAGGATAAAAATAGAGCTACGCTCTATGATTTCATGCCCAATGGATTCCTTGAGAAGTTAATTTACGATGCCAAATCCGGGACAAATCGTCAACTAGAATGGCAAAAATTGTACGATATTTCACTTGGCATTGCTAGAGGAGTGGAGTATCTGCATTGCAGTTGCAATACTAGAATCCTGCATTTCGACATAAAGCCTCACAACATACTTCTCGATGAAGACTTTTGTCCAAAAATATCTGATATTGGCCTTGCAAAACTTTGTAACAAAATGGAAAGCATCGTATCTTTATTGGGCGCAAGAGGAACAATCGGGTATACTGCACTAGAAATTGTGTATAACAATATTGGAGGAGTTTCTCACAAGTTAGATGTGTACAACTATGGTATGATGGTCCTCGAGATGGTTGGAGGTAGGAAAATTTTTGACGTTGTTGTGGACCATACCACCATACTAGTGAAATATACTTTCCACACAGGATTTACAAAAGAAAATTGAACAAACGGAAGAGCTTGAATTAACTGGCATTGTGAAGGAAGAGGATAAAAAACTTGCAGAAAAGATGATATTGGTGAGCCTGTGGTGCATATCCAAACCGATCCACCCAGCAAGCCATCTATCAGTATGGTGGTAGAGATGTTACACGGTGAACTCAAATCTTTGCTAATGCCTCCCAAACCTTTCTTGCATTCTTGTGCTTCACGGTCAGACAATGATATGCCTACTACTACTAATATGGTTTAGAATTCAAAAGATCAAGTTTGATGATCTAGACTTGTCAAATCTTGGCAGATATTATGTATGTATAATTTTGTATTAATCAAGATATTACGTAACCCTACTTTTGGTAAATTAGATAATCGCTATTATAGAGCACTCTACTATGTATCGTGTTTTTTATTTCTTTTGTATCTGGCGGATACTTCCTTTTTCTGCATCTCCTCAGTGCTAGTTACCAAAGGTATGTGGTGAAATTGATAGCATAGTATGTCCTTCTCTTAATCAGTGGTTTCGGGTACGAATTTTGGGAATGGAAAACTTTCTAGCAGCAAGCACATCTCCCTTAAAATAAGCCCTACGTAAAGTGAGTCTAGATTAGTCGGGTCCAAAAAAGCTAGATTTGCCTGTATGAACTAGACTTTGGTGTGCACAAAGAGTTAGTGATTATGCCTTGATAATATAATGAATACAAAATTATAATTATGTTATGGATGCACTTCAAGAGACATGATGAACTCCTGTTTGTTTACGAGTATATTCCTAAGGGAACAATAGCTTTTCACCTTCATGAAAATGTAGCAGAGTCACTTACTGGCCTGTTCGAATGAGCCTTGCTATTAAAACTACTAGTACATTGGCTTATCTCTATGCTTCTGATATAGTCCATCAGCAATGCTAAGACTGTTTCCTTTGGTCACAAATTTTGAAATTCATGCTCTCAAGACCCTTCCAAATGATGTTCCTTACCTATCTTTATGCTTCTGATATTAGTCATATTCAAACTTGTATCACCAAGGTATGTTGTCACGCCCCAAAACCCACCCTGGACGCAAAAAGCATCCGATGCTATGAACAACACCGAAAGCACCTTATAAAATCAATAAATATCTATTCTCTTTTACTAGTCTTTTAATAGTTATTTAAAACAATCATTTTTGGCTAATTTAAAGCATGCTCATACTTTAAAACAAATCAACGGAAGTTTAATAGAAGTACTTAGTCATAAATGTGGCAAAATGCCCAACAAGTCATACGAGACTTCGACAATCTACCCACAATTCTGACAACTATCTATGGAGTTTCTAAGAAACATAAACAATATTCTAACTTCGGGACGCAACCCGAAACTTAAACCATAAAACTAGATAGATGGGGTGTCCCGTGAGCATGAGTGTGGGCTCACCAATAAGTCTGGAAAGCAACAAGTTGTCCTACTCCGTATGCGTATCACGAGCTTGCTCTTCTTTGTTACCTAACATACCATAAAAAATAACAATGGTATGCCTGAGTACTGGGTACTCAGTGAGTGTCTCGAAGACAATAAGTAATATAACAAAATAATACAATAATGATTAGTGAAAACAGTTCCTATAGAATAATTTGAAATCAAAGATAAGATCAATCGTATAACTCAAAACATCAATAGAAAACCATCGAGACAAGTATATATCTTTTCTTATTCAGTATACCATTTATTACCATTTTAGTCCTTTCAATTCGAGACTAATATCATCAACAAGCCATTCACAGGCCAACAAGTTCATTATCATTAATAAGCCAGTCACATGTAACAAAGATATAAAACTAGCCACCCACAGGATTCCAAGATACGAAACAAGACAATCACAGGAAAATTAATGAATCGATACTCTGTGCTAGGAAACTACGGAGGCCAATCGTCCTCTGGACTAGCACAACAATAGATGCATCGGGATATACGCCTCGTAGGTCAATCGTTCTCTGGACTGACACATCAATAGATGCACCGAGCTATACACCTAGGAGATCAATCGTCCTCCGTACTAACACAACAACAGATACATCGAGCTATACGCCTAGGAGGTCAATCGTCCTCTGGACTGACATAGCAATAGATACACCGGGCTATACACCTCGGAGGTCAATTGTCCTTTGGACTGACACAGCAATACTCGTATCGATACATTAGGATCCATAACGGCTAATCGTCTTCTGGACTAGCACAACTTGCCCATACAGGTCCAAACACAAACAAGATATAAATCATAGTGTAACGACCCATTTGGTCGTTTAGCACTTTTAGGCATAATATTCCTAAAACACCCTTTTCGTGATCAAATCTTGCTGTCTATAGTCTGCGATAACGGGTGATTCGGTTATTTAATTGACGAGTTTTAGTCCTCATTTGACATGCGAGGACGAATGTTCTAAAGGAGGGGAGAATGTCACACTCCATAATAATCCTTGCTACTTGTATTAAAACAAGAAAGAATGAGTTAAGAAAGTTCAAGGAAAGTTAATCGAGTTAGTAAGAATATCGTTATAAATATGGTTGTCTTAAGTATCTCGAGGTGACCGGTAACCTAAAGGATTTGAAATCGCGTTATGAGTATGTATATGAGGTAATGTGAGTGACCTTTTAAAGTATTTGAGATTATTAGTAATGATATAGAAGATGGACAAAAGATAGGAATATACTTTTTCGATTGGAGTTTCGTCGAAGCTTTGTGAGTTCTACTTATGGTTATTGTGATTCTACGGACCCTTCGAGACATGTATATGAATTGTTATGGATGTAAATGACTGTGTATATGTATGTATAAGAGGTTACATGAGGTTGGAAGAGGATTAGAAGTTAAACGAAATGAATCGGAACAATTTCAAGTACAATCTCGGACCCGATTTTAGCCTATATTGTAGGAGGCATATCTCCTAGTATATGAGGAGTTTTAAGGTGTTTCAAAAGCCTAAAATTAAGTTCATCGAGTCTAGTTTGCAACGCAACAAACAGCTCGTCAAAATGATATCGGGGTAAGGAGATATGGATGATTCAAGTCGGGCTGAGTATTAAGACTATCTCAAGATACAAAGTAGAGACTTTAACTTCCGATTTCGTTTGAAGTCACAATTTATCTACAAATTTTGTTTGGTATAGAAGCATTAATGGAAATTAGGAACTACTTAATTGTGGTGTTAAGTTAAAATTAGTGGCAACAATGAGCCAATATGAGCATTAACATGCCATGTCCAAAAGATGACTCAAAGTCATCTTAAATAAGACTACTATGGGAGACATACAAATATACATTTAAATGTGATTCATCCATTACACTTACATTATATTGTGGACAACCAAATTGAAAGAAAGGAGTGTGGAATTCAGCCAAGTGACTGAAAATAAGGCATCCATGTGAAGCATGCATTTGAATATTTAAGCATCTACTACTTTATGAAAGTATACATTATTTTAGGAAGACCCAACATGGTGGAGGGATCATTTCACATTAAATATTGCTCATTCATCTTGGCATAATTACAATGGACAAAGGATGGTGTATGAATCATTCACCACACATACAATTGTCTTGTAAACAATTGAAAAGAAAGAAGAAAGGAGAAACAAGAAGGTGAGGCTTGGCCACACTTGGCCTAAAGTTGTAGAAAAAAATGGAATTTTAAGTGTAAAGTTAATGGAGTGACTCATGCCATAAGTGGAGCATGTGACCAACTTGTAGGCATCAAAGTTGAACCAAATAATGACTAAGGAATCAGCCATTACATTCATTTCAACTACACAACACAAAGAAAGAAAACCTAAGCCTAGAGAGAGAGCATTCGGCCAAGGGGCTGATTTTTGAGCCCTTTGAGTCTTGATCCAAAAATTATTTTCCAAGGTGTTTCAACCCTTTAGAGGTCCCTAAAACGTGAAGATAGTCTTTGGAGCAACAAGAACCATTTCTATCTCAAGTCACAAACTCTAGCCAAGTAGAGAAGTCAAGTTGTCAAGGTAAGATCTAACTTTCTTTTCAAGTATTAAGGGTGATGTAGATGTGTGAATATAAGTTGTATGAATGAAATAAGGTGTATTGATGTTGGAACATGATAGTAGTTATGGGGTTATATGTGTTGATGTTGAAGTATGGTTGTAACTTGACGAACATGAATCGCATGCATAAAATCATGAAAGTTGGTGTTGGAATGTTAGTTGGCCGTAGTGACTGTTTTGGTGGAATTAATGGACTGATTTTATTTAATAAATATGGTTGTTACTATCATAGATCTCATGGTAAAAAGAATGAAAAGAATTGGAAGGTTAAAGGTGAAGTTATGTTAGTATGAAAATGGTTGAATCTATGATTTTATGTGAGAGATGTTGAAGCATGGTGTAGCCGTGTGTGGACTGTTTTGTGAAGAAGTTAGTGAACTGTTTTTACTTGATATTTTGATTGTTATTATCATGAATTTTATGATGGAAAGGAAGGTGTTTAATGGTTGGAGTTGAAACTAAAGTCATTTGTGAGTTGTTTTAAGGATTATAAAAATGACGATATAGCGTAGTTGCGTATGAATTGATGTTGTACTTGTCGTGTGGATAGCTGGTCATAACTTACTAAAATTATATGAAAAGAAGACATGAAATGATGTATAAAAATCGCATGTGGTTGGCTTAGTATGTTCGTAAACGTTTGCAAGAATTCCGAACATCGTTATGTTGTCGGTTAGAGACTGTTTTGGACATGTTGTGGTAGTGGACTGTTTTGGACTCGTGTTTTCATTAAGTTGGAAAGAATAATTATAAGTTAAGAGTATACATCATATTGTATGTTGGATGGGCTGTTATAAGTTGTTACATGCAAACGTTAAGGCTACAAACTAATAAAAGTAACTTGAGGATGTCGAAACCGTATGTGAATCGTTATTGCATGTTATGAATGTGGGTTGTTTAGAATATTGTGTGGGCTGTCCGGATTGGTATTGAACACATAATTATTGATGTTGTATTGGTAGTATGTGGTTGGTTTAGATACAAGAGAAAACATCGCCTAAACATCTAGAAAGGAGTTACTAACGTTAGAATACGTTTGAATCTCCCTGTAGCTTAACCATAGTTGTTGGCGTCTTAATATAGGTTGAAGTATTATTGGGTAGCGTACACATATTGTGTGACGAATAAGCGCTAAAGACCTGGTCCGATCGGAAGCACTTCAGAAGGAAAAAGCTTTGGCGTGAAAGTTCGTGACATTTTGTTCGGCATTGAGGTAGGTTACGGTTTACTTTATGTCTAGACTCGGTTAGCGAAACGTATGTAAATAGTAGTGATTGACGGGGAAAGCATGATAGGCCTTCGGGCATGGTGTGGAGGTAAATTCCATCTAGGTTGGTATTGCCATTTTGTTATGTGGGCTTGTCGCCATTATTGTGATACTGTTATGTGGGCTCGTCGCCATTATTATGATATTGTTATGTGCGTTGTCATTGTATTGTGATTTCATGTATTTGATATAATTCTCTCTCTCTTGTTATCCCACTGGTCATATGGAAGAGGAAGGTTATTACTGAGAATTGAATATTGAATTGCAATTCCTAGTATGAATCTATGGAACCTATGATTGCGGTGATTATTGAGGTTGATTCCATGCGAGGCATGCATCCCATATTCTATGTGCTATGTGATGTAATTATCACCTAGTTGTATCTTTATCACATACTAGCTCCTCACCTTATGAAAGGAAGGGTAATATTGATGATTGAGCCGTGGGCAATAATATGACTTGTACTTGTTTATTGCATATTGGTGATATAATTGAGACTGATATCATGCATGACATGCTTTCATATTACTCTTATGTTGTTATAATGGTGAGGAGAGTGATTGAGAGACTCCGAGGTTTTTGCCGGAGATTGAGAGTGTGAGAGACTCGAGGTTTCGCCGGGAGATTGAGAGTGACAGAGAGACTCCGAGGTTTCTGCCGGAGATTGTGAGTGTTTGTTGCCCGAGGTTTCTTGCCGGGAACGATAGAGTGTCCGATGCCCGAGGTCTTTGCCGGGATCGTGAGAGTGTGCTCGTGATCCGAGGTTATATTCCGGAGCGAGTGGTACATGGACTTCGCGGGTCCCCCATGGGTCATGACTATGAGGCATTGCCATAGCATGTGTGTACGGGAGTGGAGTGTGAGAGGTGACTCGCATTGCATAACATTTGCATAGCACGACATTGCATTGCATAGCACTCCATTTGAATGGTCATTCATGTCATTGCATGGCACATTCTCTCGATTGATTCTTGATTTGTGAATTACCGAGTTGTTGTTTGTGAGTATTTATTTTAAAGGTTGGATGGAATCGAGGTTTATAGAATTCTCCCTAGGCTTATAATCCGAGATATTGAGATCCCCGTGACTATCGTTAATGCAAGACTTTCTCATGTGCTAGATGTGTGACTGTGTTTGATTACTTATCTGCTTACTTGTTAGTTGCTTCTTGTTTATATGCGTGAACTAACCATTGTCGGCCTATGATACCTACGAGCCTAGTGTTGTGCTCATACTACTCTTGCTACACTCCTTCTGGAGTGTAGAATTATTTTCAGGTGATGTTCGGAGTCTCACGACCGTTTCGAGGCATTCGTCAAAGACGTTTGGGTGAGCTATTTGAGATAATGCAACCCGTAGTCTCTCCTTAGATTTCGTTGTTCTCTATCCTTCAACCGAAGTCGTATCCAAGCTTCGAGTCTCGTATTCATTCAAATTGTAAACTTCTTAGAAGCTCTTGTATGAGTCTAGACCGCATTTTGGGAATTTCTTATAATAATAGTATTTATTCCGCATGTTGTATCAAATTAAGGTAGTTATCTGAAGGGTTCGCCCACCAGGGAAGGTTAGTGTGGGTGCCCGCATGATCCATGATTTGGGTCGTGACACATAGCATATTAGCTGAATCATCAATCATGATATAGAAGCCAAATCACAAGTCATATCATGATAGCCAAATTATTCCTCATGGATTATGTTCATCTTCCCATTATAGGGGTACATCAATTCATTTCAGTTTTAGAAAAACAGACTCACTTCTTTAAACGAGTTTCACGTTCAACCAATCAATTTATAGAGCATTCACATGAGAAAATCAAGCTATCCAAATATCAAATTTAAACATCCCTTAAGGGTAATTCGATTTCAAATACCAAATCTTTATATCTCAATCTTTAATCAACCTTTAGAGAGGAAAAACAATCATGAATACGTATATATAATATAGTACAAACAAGGTTTAATGTAGGCTTGTCCCTCATGCACACAAACCACAATCAAAGTCACACAATTTGTTTCAAAGAGTATGTTCAAAAAGAGACATACAAATCACCTTTATATTCAAAAAGAATTTTAAAAAGAGACATACATCAAAAGAAGGTTTTCAAAAGAGACATACATCAAAAGAAGATTTTCAAAAGAGACATACCTTGTCATGATCTCACTATATTAGATAATTAGATTAGTAGAGTTAGTTGTAGAAATAATGAAGGATTAGTAGGGGATAATTGTTGTTGCTAGCCGGGTTCGAAATTGAGTAAGCAAGGAGCATATTATCTAACTTTTAAAACGGGCGGCTGAGATTAGAAGAGAGTGAATGAGCTGCAAGGGCCAGGATTATGCCACATCATCAGAAGTTTGTTATCAGTGTCAGAGGAGAGAGAAAATAGGGGCAAGAAAATCAGGTGCAAATTTCTCCTTCACGACTCCTTCTTCTTCTTCCCCAATCCTCTCTTCTTCTTCTAATCTTTTTCTCTTCTTCTTCTGCAAATCTATTCTCATCAATGGTGAATTGATGCTATCCCTTAGTATAGTTTTATTATGCATTTTCAAATCTATCATTTAAGTTCCAATTTTTCAGTTTTATATATAAAAGAAATTATCCCAAAAAATTGTTGTTCTTCATTTCTGTTGATTAATTGCGTAAATTGAGTTGAGATAATTACATTTGGTATCAGAGCAATTGATTCTACGGAGTGTGGGTTGAGAAATGGCTGACGGTACTAGATTGCAACGATGGATGCTAAACTAACTCAACCTGAGGAGTTGTTAACTGAGTTGACTGTAGGTCAACAAGTTTTGCAACGTGCACTCAGAGGGGTATCCAAGGAACACTGGAATTGATACTTGAGAGGTTAACAACATTGGAGAGAATTAATAGACCTCAAAGAGATGGAGTATTACCCATACCTGCTCGCAGCGTGGGAGAGAAAACAGGCCTCAGGTTCAGGAACAAAACAGGCCTCAAGGTGCAGCTGAAGTTCCTATTCCCAAATGGATCTTGCTTACATTTGAAGGTCATGAACCTAAAGTGTGGATTAGGAAGTGTGAAAGGTATTTCAATTTATATAGAACTCCTGATAATAAAAAAGTAGAAGCTGCGGCACTTTATTTGGATGGAATAGCTGAGATGTGGTATCATTCATTGGTGTTGGGTAGAGGCACTATTGCTTGGGCTGAATTTAAGGAGGATTTAATAGTAAGGTTTAGTGAACAAGTAATGGAAGATATAGTAAAGGAATTCAATAAACTGAGCCAAACTGGAACTGTTGATGAATTTCTAGCTTAGTTTGAAAATAAGAAAGCTCAGATGTTAGTGAAGAATCCTCATTTGGATGAGTCACACAAGAAAGCTCAGATGTTAGTGAGAAATCCTCATTTGGACGAGTCACACTTTTTGTCAAGTTTCATAGGTGCCCTGAAAGAGGATACCAAGGTGGGTCTTAAGCTACTTAAACCTACTACTTTTAGGCTTGCTATTAAACAGGCTAAGCTGCAAGAAAGAGCAATTGAAGTTGCTGAGAGAAAAGCTAGAGCTGCTAAACTCTCAGCAAGGTTGAATAACCATGTTCCTGGTAAGGCTCCTGTTGCAGCTATAACTACGCCTAATGGTTTCAGATTAACACCAAAAGTATATGAGTACAGAAGGAGCAACCATCTGTGTTCTAGGTGTGGAGAAAAGTACTCACCTGGTAATCAGTGTCAAAAGAAGCAATCGAATTGTTTGATAAGGGAAGTAGAAGCTACAGAGGAGCTGGGAATTATAGCAGATCCATCTATTGAAAATGTGATCATTGAGGGTGATATGGATCTAGTGATACAAGAAGCTATATGCATGAGTGCTTTATCTGGCAGTAATAGAGGTGTCAACACTATATTGGTAAATGGTTCTGTAAAGAATAGGAACCTTGCCTTGTTGATTGGCTCTGGCAGCACTCATAGCCTCATTAATGAGAACACTGTTAAGGAAACTGGTTATCAAGCTAGTTATTGTCCTCCTGTGAGGGTGACAGTAGCAGATGTCAACTATGTCATATGCACTACTCATTGTCAAGGGTTCATATGGAAGATGCGGGCGATGTGCCCTTCCAAGAAGATTTGCTTATCATTCCACTTGGAGGGTATGATATTATTCTATGTAATGGCTAGTTGAAGAAGCATAATCCCACTAAGTTTGATCATGAGAAAAACTGTGTTACAATTGGTAGAAAGTGAAATAAGTTGGTGTTGCATGGTATTACTGAAGAGGGCAAGCTGAATATGATCTCCAGCAAAACCATGAGCAAAGTATTGAAGAAAGGTCAAGCACTCATAGCACATCTGTTCATGGTAAATGCAATAATGACTAAGGAGCATGATCCAGTTGATGAAACCATACAGACAGTCCTAGAAAACTACTAGGATATGTTCATGGAACCCAAGTCCTTGCCACCTATCAGGACCTTGAACCATGCTATTCCACTAAAACCTGGTTCTATGCCAGTAAGTTTGAGACCATATAGATATAATTTCCACCAGAAAGATGTGTTAGAAAGACAAGTAAAAAAAATGCTCACTAATGGTATTATTCAGCAGAGTCAATCACCATTCTCACCCCCAGCTCTCCTTGTCAAAAAGAAGGATGGAACATGAAGGTTCTGTGTCAATTATAGAGGACTAAATGAGATTACTATCAAGGATAAATATGCTATACCCATTGTTGATGATTTGTTAGATAAGCTCCATGGTTCAGCAATGTTTTCTAAGGTTGACTTGAGGGCAGGTTACCACCAGATCAGGATGAAGGAAGATGATGTATCCAAAACATCTTTCAGAACTCACATGAAGCATTATGAGTTTAGAGTAGTGCCATTTGGGGTTAACAAATGCTCCTGAAACATTTCAAGCCTTGATGAATCAAATTTTTCAGCCTTATCTGAGGAAGTTTGTGCTGGTTTTCTTTAATGATATACTTATATACAGTGTGTCATTAGAAGAACATGTTGCTCATCTGGTTGCTGTATTTGAATTTCTAAGGGCTCACTCACTCTTAGCTAAGAAATTAAAGTGTTCCTTTGGTCAAAAACAAGTTGAATATTTAGGTCATGTGATCACTAAGGAGGGAGTTTCTACTGATCCTTTCAAGATACAAGCTATAGTTGAATGGCCTAAACCATTTTCAAACAAGAGTCTGAGGGGATTCTTGGGATTGACTGGGTACTATAGAAAGTATGTTGCTGGTTATGGTACCATCTGTAGACCTTTGACTGATCTCTTGAAGAAGGATGCTTTTAGATGGAATGATGAAGTTGACTTGGCTTTCACAGCTCTTAAAAAGGCAATGACAACTACTGCAGTTTTAGTCTTACCAGACTACTCTAAGGAGTTTATAGTTGAGACTGATGCTAGTAATGGAGGAATTGGGGCTGTACTAATGCAAGGAGACAAACCTGTTGCATTCTTTAGCAAGGTTTTGGCACCAAAACATAGGGGTAAGTCAATTTATGAGAAGGAATACATGGCCTTACTCAGTGCAGTGGATAAATGGAGACACTATCTACAGTACAAATACTTCATTGTAAGGACTAATCATTACATCTTGAAGTACTTTTTGGAACAGAAGGTGACTTTAGCAATACAACAAAAGGGACTTACAAAACTACTTGGACTAGACTATGAAGTCCAATACAAGAAAGGGGAAGAAAATAGAGTAGCAGATGCTCTTTCTAGGCAACATGAAGATGTGATGAACAAGCCTCTTTTGAACCAAAGGCAACTGTTGGTTATCAGTGTTTCAATTCCAATATGGATGCAAAAGGTTACTGATAGTTATGCAGATGATCTACAAGCTAGAGAGTTGATTGCCCAACTTACTGTGGACTTATAAGGACCCAGACTGTGGCAGTACACATCTGGTGTTCTTAGGAGGAAGGGAAAGATTTATATTGGTGATACTGGAAATCTTAGGCAATAACTGATCTCCACATTTCATGAATCTCCATTAGGTGGTCATTCTGGTCAGCTAGGAACTCTCAAAAGACTGTCTCAACAGTTTTATTGGCCTAAAATGAAGCAGATGGTGATTGAATTTGTAGCAAGCTGTGATGTGTGTGTGAGGAGCAAAGATAACAATGCAGCTTATCTAGGACTGCTGCAACCCTTTCCTATTCCCAATCAGGCTAGGAGTCACATCAGCATGGACTTCATTGAAGGGTTGCCTAAATCCAAGAACAGAGAGGTAATCTTGGTGGTAGAGAGAATGACTAAGTATGCACATTTTATAGCCTTATCCTATCCTTTTTATTCATATTGTGGCTGAAATTTTTTGGAAAAAAGTGCATAGCTTACATGGAACACCTAAATCAATTGTCACTCATAGAGACAAGATATTTCTTAGCAACTTTTGGCAAGCAATGTTCAAACTATTGGGTACTCAGTTTCATTACAGCACATCTTATCACCCACAAAGTAATGGTCAACCTGAGAGAGTAACAAATGCTTAGAGAATTACTTGAGGTGTATGACTTCTAATAGACCAACTAAGTGGAAGCAGTGGTTGTTAGCTGCTGAATGGTGGTATAACACTAATTTTCATACTAGTCTACAATGTACCCCCTTTGAAGCCTTATATGGTTACTGTCCACCTCAACTATCTCTGGGGCCTTTGCTTGAAACCATAGTTCCAGCAGCTGAGGATCTTTGTCATGTTGAGGCAACAAATGCAACAACTACTCAAAGACCATTTGAGTAAATGTCAAGAAAGAATGAAGTATTATGCTGATCAAAGGAGGACTAACAGGGAGTTTGCAGTTGGTGATATGGTTTACTTGAAGTTGCAACCTTATAGACATACTTCCATTGCAATAAGAAGGAATCTCAAACTCAGTTCTAAGTACTATGGGCCCTACCAGGTATTAGAAAGGATTGAGAAGGTGGCTTACAAGCTGACATTACCTCCAAGTTCTAAGGTGCATCCAGTTTTTCATGTTTCATTGCTTAAAAAGAAGGTGGGCACTAGAGTGGTGGTGCAGCCTGAGTTACCTGCTAGTGGTGATGATGGTCAATTTCTTGTTCATCCTGTAGTAATTCTCCAAAGGCAGATGGTGAAGAAGAATAATGTGGCTATGGTTAAGGTGTTGGTGCAATAGTCCAATTTACCACCTGCGGATGCCACTTGGGAAGACTATCAGTTCTTTCAAGCTAAATTTCCAGGTTTTGATTCCCATCCTTGAGGTCAAGGATGTTTTGATGGAGAAGGGTATGTCATGATCTCACTATATTAGCTAATTAGATTAGTAGAGTTAGTAGAAATAATGAAGGATTAGTAGAGGATAATTGTTCTTGTTAGCCGGGTTCGAAATTGAGTAAGCAAGGAGCATATTAACTAACTTTTAAAATGGGTGGCTGAGATTAGAAGAGAGTTAATGAGCTACAAGGGCCAGAATTATGCTACGACATCGGAAGTTTGTTATAAGTGTCAGAGGAGAGATAAAATAGGGGGAAGAAAAATCAGGTGCAAATTTCTCCTTCTCGACAGCTTCTTCTTCTCCTCCTCCAATCCTCTTTTCTTCTTCTAATCTGCTTCTCTTCTTCTTCTGCAGATCTATTCTCTTCATCAATGGCGAATTGATGCTATCCCTTAGTATAGTTTTATTAAGCATTTTCAGATCTATCATTTAAGTTCTAATTTTCCAGTTTTATATATAAAAGAAATTGTCCCAAAAAATTGTTGTTCTTCATTTCTGTTGATTAATTGCGTAAATTGAATTGAGATCATTACATACCTCAAATCCCTCTAAAAGCTTACAAAAATGGAATTCCTAAGTTTCAACAATCAATCTACAATGAATTTAGATAAGAAAGATTAAAGCTTTATTCGTTTCTATGAACTTTCTTTACGTTTCGAAAACTAGGGCTTTCTAAATCTACAAACGTGTTCTTGAACCTCATGTGAATCATTAGTAGATTCCAATTGTGCAGTATAATCTATACTAGCCTAAAAGTCATTAATTAAATCAGGGAAACCGAAGTTCATACCTTTTAGACGAAGTTCTACACGCCTATTCTTCTCCTCTCTTGAGTTTTCAAGAATCTAGGATTTGGAGAGATGAACTAAGGTTAATTTGATATTAGATTGATGAAGTAATGATGGGAATTGATCAAGAACTTACCTTATATGTTTTGGGGAAGCCCTAGGATTTTTTTTCTCTCAAAAAGTCAGCCAAAACGAAGTGGGAAAAAGTTTTACGAAGTTAGGCTTTTATAAAATTTGGAAAAATAGCTTAAGGCATAAAATGGACTGGTGCGTTGCCCAGGGTGATGCACACGGTATATCTATTTTGACGGTGTCAAAAATTTGAATTTCCTAAAAATTTGGCCTGGGGAGTCGCCCATGGAAACTCCCAGGGCGATGCGCACGCCTAATTTTTACACTGCACTGATGATGTTCAGTTAAATGGGAATAACTTCTACCACAGATCTTTGTTTGAGCTCCACCATATATTGTTGCAAAGGTATTTCAAAGATCTACAACTTTCATTAAGGATGTTTTTCCAAATTATAAATGGATTTTCACAAAACTGGCCTAGAATTCAGATTTATCGAAATTTAGACGAGTTTGAGAACTCTTACGAACTTCACTATTTGGTTTGACTTCAAAACAACTGTTTATCACCCGAATTCATCCCGACCCCAAGAATAATAGGTACCCACATATTCATATAGCTAAAATATCATCTTAATGCTATTTTTACACATTCACACCCAACCCGAATTTACGAAGTGTTACATATGTGGTGAGAGTGACATGATAGGATCTCTCTACTCTTAAGCAAAGGTCTCAGATTTGAATTTCGGGAATGGAAAAATTTCTAGCAGACACTTCCCCTCAAATGAGCCCTACGTAGGGTGAATCTACATTAGTCAGGCCAATGGGTTCTGAACACGAGATGGTAAACAAAAAAAATGAAATATCAAGCATTAATTTGCGACAAAATGCACGGAAGCATCCTATATTAGGTTAGTTCATAGAATTGTTGCAGATGAAGATTAAATTAAAGAGAAAATTACACTATAAGTCATGGTACAAGAATTAAGCACATAAATAGCATAACTTTTTCAAATCCATCAAAAAGAGCACTTGTTATTACTTTATTGGTATATTTACTGGTTACTTATCCAACTAAACTAGAGATTCACATTAGATTTATCCCACTAAAAGAGGGATCAAATTAATTCACTTACTTTTTTATCTTTATTATTCTCATTTGTCTTTCTTCTCGTGATGGCTGATGGGTAGAGTCCGGAACCAAAATGCCCCCAAAAAAAAATCACTTTGAACCAAAATACCCCAACAAAAAAAAAATGTTACAAAACTATCTTTAGCGCAAGATTTACCGCGCTAAAGCAGTTCACGGAGACGGGGCCGTTAATTACTTTAGCGCAGTATTTTACTGCGTTATAGAAGCTGTTAAAAAAAAAAAATTCTATAACGCAAAGAAAAATCGCAAGTATGTGTGTACCAATAAAAAAAAAAAAAAATTGGCCAACTTTATTTTTTGCAACACTTAGTGTTTTTTTCCATACTTTTGACCAATGATTAGTCGTGTGTCAAGACTCGAAACGTCAATATTTTATATAGAACCGATATTTTTTTTCGCTTACAATAATGTAGGCTCAATACATCAAGGATACGTATACGTTCGGATCGTCATTTTAGGGGTTGAAAAGGTGCCCGAAGTAAGTTTTGTTTGAAAAAACTTAGTGTTTGACTGTAAGGTTATTTTAGTCAACTTTATATGTCGAGAAAATTAGTCAGCTTTATTTTCAAAAATTGAAACCACGAAGTGAAATTGACATTCATGACTACATTACCCCGGGATTTTTACGTTGAAATCTATTGCGTATCATCATCTTATAAGTAAATAAAACTGAAAATTTCAAGCCAATTTGGGGGAAAATTGAAATTGAATGGGATAAAAGGTGTTTTTTAAAAAATTGGCTCAGCCAAACCGCCTAGTGGCAGTTTGTCCGCATAGATCTCGAAAAACTACGCAAGTTAAAAAAAAACGCGTAAATCGGACGTCCGAGCGCAAAGTTATGACCATCTAAAGTTTGACCACTTTACAACTAGCTTTTCTCCCTATATTTTTTAGAATTATATTTATATTCAAAATAAAGTTATGTCTTGATTAAAAAATAACACGCTTAAATCAAAACCTTAAAAAATAAAACACTTAAACCTTAAAAAAACTTACTTCGGGTACCTTTTCAACCCCTACAACGACGATCCGAACGTTTACGTATCCTTGATGTATTGAGCCTACATTATAGTACGCAGAAAAAAATATCAGGTTCTATATAAAATATTAACGTTTCGGAGTCTTGACACACGACTAATCGTTGGTCAAAGTATGGAAAAAACACTAAATTTGCAAAGAAAAGATTTATTAAAATAAGATGTTGCGATCTTTTTATGGAAAAAAACACAAAGTGTTCCTTAAGTGTGTTATTTTTTAATGCCTAACTTTATTTCGAATATGTTGCAAAAAAAAAAAAAAATCGCGTAAATCGGACGTCCGAGCGCAAAAAACCGCGTATATTCGAAATAAAGTTACGCTTTAAAAAATAACACACTTAAATCTAAACCCTAAAAATAAAAAAAACTTTAAGCTAATGACAACAAGTCTTCAAACAAAATGAATGTCTATGTATATAGAACACTTAAACCTAAAGTTTACAAACAAAACTTACTTCGGGCTCCTTTTCAACCCCTAAAATAACGATCCGAACGTTTACGTATCCTTGATGTATTGAGCCTACATTATTGTATGCAGAAAAAAAATCAGGTTCTATATAAAATATTGACGTTTCGGAGTCTTGATACACGATTAATCATTGGTCAAAATATGAAAAAAAACACTAAGTGTTGCAAAAAATAAAGTTGGCCAATTTTTTTTTTTTTTTTTTTTGGTACTGCTTTCTATAACGTATTTTTGCTTTTATTATTTTTTTTAATCGTTTTTATAACGCAAGAAAATATCGCGCTAAAGCGAATTACCCGCTCCGTCTCCGTGAATCGCTTTTAGCGCGTTAAATTCTTGCTCTAAAGGTACTTTTGTTACTTTTTTTTTTTGTTAGGGTATTTTGGTTCCACATGATTTTTTTTTGGGGCATTTTGGTTCCGGACTCCTGATGGGTACACCCCCATTATTTTGCGTTATCTCTATTCATCGACCAATTCACCCTTATTATTAGCAATATAGTAATTATACTGGTAATGTTATTAGTATAATTAGCAATATACTAATTACACTAATAATATTATGAGTATAATAAAAAACTAATTATCTACATAATAGCGTAATTATATGGCATGTGAGATAAATCACCTAGTATTTTTTTTTTTTTTTTTTTTTTTGTCTTGGCTAGGATTTGAACCTGGTCTCCAATGTTTGCATCCACCTCATCTAGGGGGGACTTAGTGCGTAAGTTATGATTAACCTAGTAATTTTGGTTCAGATACATGTATTAAAAAATTCACTAAATAAGTACAATTGTACAAATAATAGATTGCAAACATTTTTAAGAGTCAGGTTCTTGATATTGGAAATACATCCGTCACTTGTACGATTAAAGAATTGAACATATGGTATTTATAAGAAGGGAAAAGGGTCAAATTTATCCTCTACTCTCAAAAATAGTTTACATTTAACCTCAGTTATACTTTTCGGACAAATTTACTCTCGCCGTTAGCCTTTTTTTCAAGTATATCCCTTGCCCTAATAGAGCCAAGAGTACGGGCAGAGTATAGTGGTAAATTTTTGGTCCTATTCTCGAAGTACAATGATAAAATTGCTCTGTTAGGTATAATTTCTTTCTTATTTTTCGTTGGTCCCATATTTCTTCACGTAAAATCCTTGAAATGACTTACTTTTAACTGTCTTCTATCGTAGTTAAGCTTCAACTAATTCACTACTGTTTGAACAAAAAGAGTCCAGGTTTTCTGAATGTAGAATGGAAAGCTTATGCTTGGACCAAGTCTGCAAGATATAGGCATGTATGTTTGGAGTACAGTATCTAAAAAGGTGGAGAAACTAGAAAAGTCAGTCTTTGGTTCAGTTTCTAGTAATGCATTATCTTGGGGGTCCACATGTTATGGTCCCAAGAAGAAAAATCTCATAAGGATATGAACAGAATTGTAATATCTATTTCATTGGATATATACATTGCAAATCCTTAGTTTTCCATGTACATCAGAGCATCTAATAAACTTATGATAAGAACTTTATACACTTTAGCTTGTAGAAAAGATATGAATTTGATGAGTATAATTAATGATTTTGAATTAAGAAAAAAGATCTAGCTATTTAATCTTTTTTCAGGACATAGTGCCTTTTAAAAATATTTACAATTTCTTAGCGGAGTTACTTTGTTTACATTTTTAACAAATTATATAAATGTAGAACTTCATAACAGATTCTTTTATGCACATCTCCCATCACAAACCCAGCGAAATCCCAGGCTTTATCTTTTTCCGAAACTTTTGTAGCACGTACTAACTCCTAATTTCATGTTCAACATTAATCTTATCTTTTCTCTTTCTTTTTAAAAATGGTTTTGTCCACTAGCATAACTGGTAATGGTAATGGTAATTTTACTATGTTATCTCTTATGTTAACCTTCTCTTTTTAATTTATATATAATATTCACTTAGTTTGAAAAGTCTTCAATGGCTAGTCAATAGTCGGTGATGTCTCTCATTTTGCAAGCCTTGAGATACCACTTTTATCAGCCCTCCTTTTTGATTCTTTCCTAAAGTAGTCAGAGGTATAAAATTCCCAGTCAACGAACGTGTTAAAGGGATAGGATAGATACATACAAATATGTGGTGCAGAAAAAGAATAAGAATAGAAATTATACTTAAATGCAGAAAACCTAACTTGTACTATTGATTTTGCATAGATCTTATGACAATTTATTATTAGTACCTGAATTCAGAATGGTGGCATTAAATTATTTGTCAGTTTTCTTGATTTTCTATCAGTTGCTAATCTTTCATTCAACTCAAGCTCAGAACCAATCCCAAATAAGTAGCTGCCCCAAGGATTTCAAGTGTGGGATCCTAGGAAACGTAGGCTTTCCTTTCTCCTTATCCTCACAACCTGCTTGTGGGTTGTACACCATAGATTGCAATATTATGCCATATCCAAATGTTCATTTGGGAGGAAATGTTTACAGTGCTTGTGAACAACGGCAGTTTAATGATGGTTTTTGAGTTTTAGACCGTAGGCTTGAGGAGTTATTAGCAAAGGATAGTTGTCAATCTTTTGATCGAAGTATATAGTTTCCAAGTTCTCCTTCTGTCTCGTTTAGAATCATTGAACTCTGATTTACCTTGTTCAGATGCAACGACAGTAGCACGAATGATCATTATTTTCGCGACTATCAGAACTTTACTAATTGTAGTGGCTTCAGCATATACTACAAGTATCCGAGTAGAGAACAGGAAGATTCCTGGGATGCACCAGAGGAAGGTATTCCGGATAACTGTTCACCGATTCATTTGCCAATTAAACTGAGAGCATGGTCTCAAAATAGAAGCTTGTTTGATGTCTTAACTGCGAATTTTACAATTCGGTGGAACTTCTCTGATGATTGTAGTAAATGTTACTATGATGGAGGTCGATGTTTAACTGACAAACAACTACAAATTTCTTTGTTCCTTTAATCCCACAGGTAATTTTTTACTTTCAAAGTGAAGTTTATATACTTAATCAATCTTCCCTACTATCGGAAGACTAATTCAAAGTTAAGAGTATGAAACCTAAATTGTTTAGTATTTGATATTTGCTTGTTTCTTTAGTTCATGTCTTAATAAGATTTGTAATCAAAATAATATTGGAATAGATTTTCATTTTCTAGTTGAAGTAGGTTTTGCACTATTATAAACAGGGGTGCTAGTACTTATTTTCTGTTGTAGAGAAGTGTGGAGAACATTCAGGGACGTATTGAGATTTTAAGTAAATTATTTTCCTTCACCTACTCTGCAATATATTTTAGATCTTCATGTTATGGCTCATCTAGTGAACTTTCAGTCATGTTAGAGCAAGCACCAAGTCTAACATTTTTAATGATTTGCTTTGGTTGCAGCAAAAAGAAAATCAAGCCGAATTCTAGTTATAGGTAACAATCTATAACCTCAAATCCTTTTCATATTACCAGATGTTCTCAATGTACTCCCATTTCATTCAAGCATGTTCCTTATTTTGAGATGTCTAACCACTGACAGCTTTCGTCAAATTCTATCCGCTTTTCTGTAGCCAATTTTTAAACAAAATCTGATAGTTTCTCTGTGTTTGCTTCAGTCTTACCTGCCGTGATTTGCTTGACCCTTTCAATTTGCCTTGGTATTGTTATATGGCATTTCAAGAATAGAAAAGGCGGTCATTCTCACTCTTTCACAAGAAATTCATATTCTGATAGAAAAGATCTTGAAGGGAATTAAGCATATTTTTCAATCAAATCTGATGTATTGCAGTGTTTTCTTCCATGTTACCTGAAGTTATCGGCTTGATCCTTTGATTTAACTCTGTTTCACTGTTATCTATTAGTTCAAGGGATGAAAAGGCAGTTCTTCTTTATTCACGGTAAAATATAATTAGTTATTTTCTTTCTTAGAACAAAATGTGTTACTGTTGCATTAAAACACATACACACACAGATAAAGAGTAGCCCCTTCACGGAAACGTTATTAAGCTGATGGATATAGTATCCTGCAAAACTGGTGCAACTTCAAAAATTGACAACAATCTTCCAATTTGTGTCTTGACAGCAGCAGTTACTTCATCTATTGGAGGAATTGCAGTGCTAGTAGTCCTACTCTTGTACTTCAGAAAAAAAGGCTCCCTTAATTCCATAACAAGAACAGAAGATTACAGAAATGTGAAAGCCTTCTTGAAGAACCATGGATCACTCGCTCCAAGGAGGTACAGTTATTCTGAAATCAAAAAGATGACAGAGTGTTTAAATAATAAACTTGGTGAAGGAGGCTATGGTTGTGTGTACAAGGGAAAGTTGAACAACCAATCTTGGCGATCAAGTCTTGAAGGAATCAAAGGGCGGGGGAGAAGAGTTTATCAATGAGGTGGCAAGTATCAGCAGGACATCTCACATTAATATTGTATCACTTGTTGGATTTTGTTTTGAGGGTAAAAATAGAGCTCTCCTCTATGATTTCATGCCTAATGGATCCCTTGAGAAGTTCATTTACGATGCCAAATTCGGGACAAATCGTCAACTAGAATGGCAAAAATTGTACGATATTTCACTTGGCATTGCTAGAGGATTGGAGTATCTGCATCGCGGTTGCAATACTAGAATCCTGCATTTCGATATAAAGCCTCACAACATTCTTCTCGATGCAGACTTTTGTCCAAAAATATCCGATTTTGGCCTTGCAAAACTATGTAACAAGAAGGAAAGCATCGTATCTTTATTGGGCGCAAGAGGAACTATTGGGTATATTGCACCAGAAATTGTGTATAACAATATTGGAGGAATTTCTCACAAGTCAGATGTGTATAGCTATGGTATGATGGTCCTCGAGATGGTTGGAGGAAGGAAAATGTTGACGTTGTTATTGACCATACTAGTGAAATATACTTTCCACACTGGATTTACAAACAAATTGAACAAAAGAAAGAGCTTGCATTAACTGGCATTGTGAAGGAAGACGATAAAAAACTTGCAGAAAAGATGATATTGGTGAGCCTATGGTGCATCCAAACCGATCCAGCCAGCAGGCCGTCTACCAATATGGTGGTAGAGATGTTACAAGGTGAACTCAAATCTTTGCAAATGCCTCCCAAACCTTTCTTGTATTCTTCTTCTTCACAATCAGACAATGACATGCCTACTACTACCTATATGGTTTAGAACTCAAAAGATCAAGTTTGATGATATAGACTTGTCAAATCTTGGCAGATATTATGTATGTATAATTTTGGATTAATCAAGATATTTATGTAGATTATTGCTATTATAGAGCATTCTATTATGTATAGTGTCTTTTATTTCTTTTGTATCTGGCGGAAACTCTCTTTTTCTACATCTCCTAAGTACTAGTTACCAAAGGTATGTGGTGAGATTGATAGCATAATATGTCCTTCTCTTAATCAGTGGTTTCGGGTACGAATTTTGGGAATGGAAAACTTTCTAGCAGCAAGCACATCTCCTTTCCTACACAAAGTGAATCTAAATTAGTCGTGGCCAAAAAAGCTAGATGTGCCTTTATGATCTAGACTTTGGTGTGCAAAAAGAGTTAGTGAGTATGCCTTGATAATATAATAAATCCAAAAGTATAATTACGTTATGGATGCACTTCCAGATGCATGACGAACTCCTACTTGTTTACGAGTACATTCCTAGCTGAGCCACTTTCATCGGCCTGTTCGAATAAGCCTTGCTATTGAATAAATCTCTAAGCTTCGATATAGTCCATCTCAGCAAATTGGCCACAAAATTTTGTCAAAGTTTGAAATTAGCTCTCAAGACCCTTCCAAATGATGTTCCTTACCTATCTTTCCGATATTAGTCATTGTCAAACTCGTATCATCAAGGCTTAGATATTACATGGGTTAACGGAAATCTTAGCTATGGATAGGACCCAAATACCGGCATTGGATCAGCTGATTGCAAAAACTATAGGAAAAAAAAAAGAGCTGTTTGACTCCCCAAACAATAACACCTTCACATAAAATGGGACGGAGGGAGTGACTCTCTTCTTCTACAACATCCCTTTCATACCACCAAGGGGTGTGGTGAGATTGACATGATAAGATACTGGTTTTCTTAACCAAAAGGTCTCAAGTTCCGAATTTTGGGGGGAAAATTTTACGAGAGAACACTTCCCCTCAAATGAGCCCTACTTAGCGAATATATACTGGTCAGGCCAATGGATTCTGAATATGAGATGTTTAAACACACACACACAAAAAAAAAAAAAAAAAGGGAATAATAGAGCATTAATTTGCGACAAAATGCATGGAAACATCCTATATTAGGTTAGTTCATAGAATTGTTGGAGATGAAGATCAAATAAAAAGGCACTACGTCCCGGGGCGGCTCAATAAGATCGGTGGCGTAAAGCCAAACATTAATGAGAGACCTTATTTTTTCTATAAAAAAATCATATATATTTTTATTTGAAACCGTTTTGTAATGGTTTTAGCATATCTACAAACCGATAACCGAAAGCCAAATAGATAACATTCAAAACCGAATCAAACCACCCGGTAAGCACCCCTAGTCGAACCTCGGAATGATTTTTTTTTACTAGGGAGTGTTTCCCTATATAATTGGCCTTGTCTGTCTCGAAATCGAATTAATCGAAAATTTCAATACAGGCATCGAACATCGAATTTTTTTTTTTAAAAAAATCTAAAAATTTTGGGGCCTAAAGCCCTCGCTTCACTGGCTTGACCCTCTGCTGCTATGTCCTGAAAAAGCTTAAATAGCTCGCATTTTTTAGTCAAGATCATTAATTGTACTCATCAAATATGAATCTATATATAATATAAAGTTAGGCATAGACAAGGTGATGTGACACCTCTCTATGACCACCATTGCTATTTATCTTTTTTGTCAATTTTTTGTCATTTTTCTCTTATATTTCCATCAAAATATTTGCTGAAAACTAAAATCACTCTATCAATAATTCTATAATTGTACACATTCATTGCTCAATTAAATGGAAAAGGCATTTAAGAACAAATTAAGAACAACACATTAATTTGTATGATGTTAGAAACCTAAAAAGTCATCTGCCAACTTACTCATGGACGTGGATGATTGTGGTATCCATTCAATGTGGATGAACGTGGTATCCCATTCAATGTGGATGAATGTGGTATTCATTTAATTTGATAACTGGTATCCTCTTATGCTATAACAGTTGCTTTACCCTCTCCATTTTTGGGCAAAAACTTCTTTATCAAGTTCATGTTATTTCCCCGTGTGCTTGACAATCTCCAGTTCCTTTATCCTTTTTTTTTTTTTTTTTTTTTTTTTAGGTAGGGATCCTTTCATGCATCTATTCCTGTTTATCTACGTATTGTTTACGAATTTTTGTTACTCATTATTTTTTCTTTTGCATGAAAGCAATGATGAGGTAACTTCTCCGTTTCCCCCCTTTTTTGCTGGAACTTTGAGAATATTTTTGTGATCATTGTATGATATTATTTTAAATAGTCAGTTCTTTTTTTCATTTCTTAGTAGACCTTTATTGATATGTTCTTGCTTTCAAATTATTTTGGTTTTTAGATATTGCCAGGTATGATTTGGAAAGGTAACGAGGAGGTCTACGTTTTTTGGGATGCTCAGGGATTGTTTATCATCAGGTTCTATAGTCGAATTTAAGCATTTTTTAGTACGCACTTTCTTTATTCTACAGTAATGATCGAGATCGGTATTTTATAGTCAATTTCAAACATTTTCTGGACACTCACTTTCATTATTTTGTAGTTATAATTCTTTTACCTTTTTTATTATTTTGGGTATTGAAATTTATAAGGTTCTCAAGTTAATACAAAATGAAAGGCTTTATTCATATGCAGTTTGAGAATTGGACCATATGTTTACACCAGATGAATTAGTTATTCTATTTAAACATACAATTTGTTATTTTAACTGTTTTTTTGTTTTCCTTTCATTTTATATTATGTACAATTTATTTTGCCGCAAGGTCTCGGCCTGTTGGGTATGAAAAAAAAAAAAGTAGAATCCTTAAATGGTGAGAGATGAAGTATTTTTATTAGTTTTATACAATTATTATTTAACAAGAATTTAATATTTTAACTTGAGTACATCTGTTAGTGATAACAATTACTCCTTAGACCAAATTGTTTTTCCCCCTTTTCGCGAACTATTATTTTGGTAGTTTTTTTTTCTTCTCGATTTCCCATTCTTTCACTCTACTTATGTTAAAAAAATTCATAAATCATTGTTAGAAAAACTATAATTTCCTTGTATTAGAAACACCAAAGTTTTCCTGCACTAAGTAATAATATTTTGATATGTGCTGAAAATATATAATTTTCATTATAATAAAAATTTTAATATGTTATTACCATTCTTTGATGCGGTATGTGTTACCAATGTGATTAAAATGCGTTTATTATTGAAAATAGGGGCACTTGCAGCTATGGCTATACTAGGAAAAAGATTCACCAAAAGATTATTCATGTCGCTACTCTCCATAAAAAAGAAAGTGAAGCATTTAAAATAATCTTATCACAACGAGTCCATTCTTCTTATTTATCTATTATTACAATTTCTCATCAATAGATCATATCTAAGGTTGTTGTATGAGCAATAAAAAGCTTAAGGGTCTCCACATACAAATTGTTGTTATTAGTTCTGCTCGACGCACTTTTAAATCTTATGTTCATGCTCATGATGATTGATAGTATATTTGCTTTCATTTCATATTAGATGAAGTAAATTGTACATTTCAACGAAATCTTTTATGACCGCGCGAAGCGCGGACATATTCACTAGTTATTCTATAAGCTGATGTGTATAAAGTTCTTCTCATAAATTTATTAGAAGCTGTGATCATATGCATGGACAACTAAGGACTTGAATGTCTCTATCCAATGAAATACATACTCCATCTATTTCAATTTATGTGAACCTATTTCCTTTTTAGTATGTGTCAAAATAAATGACCTCTTTTCTAATTTGGAAATAAATTTACTTTATGAAATGATTTACAGCCACACAAATATTCAAGACTTATTTTGAACCACAAGTTTCAAAAGTTTTCACTCTTTTTTAAATGTCGTGCCCAGTCAAATGGGTTCACATAAACTGAAACGGAGGGAGTATTACAATTCTGTTCATATCCTTATGAGATTTTTCTTCTTGGGACCATAATATGTGGACCCCCAATATAATGCAGTACTAGAAATTGAACCAAGACTGACTTTTCTAGTTTCTCCAACTTTTTCAGCCACTATACTCCAAAAGATTTAAGATTTCTTCAAGTATGAAGCATACAGCCTATAAATTGCAGACTTGGTCCAAGCATGAGCTTTCCATTTTACATTCAGAAAACCTGCAGGACTCTTTTTGTCTAACTGTAGTGAATTAGTTGAAGCTTAACTACTCTGGAAGACAGTTAAAGTAAGTTATTTCAAGGATTTTTTAAGTGGAGAAATATGTGTCCCATGCAAACTAAGAAAATTATACCTGCTAAGAGAGAAACTTTATCATGTACTTCGAGAAAAGGATCAAATTTACCCCTATACTTTTCTCGTCCCCTTGGCTCTGTTAGGGAAAGGGATATATTTGAACAAAAGACTAACGGCGGGAGCAAATTTGTTCGAAAATTATAACAGAGGTTAAAAGTAAACTATTTTTTTAAAGTAAAGGGTCAGTTTGACCCTTTTTCCCCTGTTACAATTACCATATGTTAAATTGCAGAACGTCGCCTGTAAGTGTACAAGGGACGGATGTATCTCCAATATCAAGAACCTGACACATAACAATGTTTGCAATCTATTTCTAATCGTTCTTATTTAGTGAAATTTTTTAATACATGTACAGGGGCTGAACCAAAACTACTAGGTTAATCATAACTTACGCACTAAATCCGCCCCTAAATGAGGTGGATGCAGACCAGATTCAAATTCCAGCCAAGACAAAAAATACTAGGTGATTTTTCTTCCTATATGCCTGAGCCTTGTTAGACGGAGATATTTGGTACTTGTGCTGATGAGAGGTAACAAATATTCGGTCCATTAAGCCCGAGATATATTGGTCCTTTTGAGATTGTTCAGCGTATTGGTGAGGTAGCCTATGAGTTGGCTTTACCACCTAGGCAAACTTGCTCGAATACCATCGTTATAAAAGAGAAAAAAAGGTTTGAACTTTCTTTTGGATAGTCTTCTATGGATAGTAAAATGGATATAGTGGTTGTTCAGTTCTCCATTTGGTAAGTCTCAAGATCTCACTTCTTTTGGGCCTCCATTTGAGGGTATGTACGCATTCTCTTCTACATATTGCAAGGTACGGATTTGAGGACGAATTCTTTTAAAGAAAGGGAGGATGATATGATCCCGAGGAGCACACGTGATCCAAATTGCTTCACTCGAGGTCGAGCCAAGGAACTCCAAGCCTTACAAGCCATGTTGATGCAAGGAGAGGCGTTGCAGACCATTGAAGAGCTACATAGGAGGGCATATGATGTATGTATGATTGCTTAGTCGCCTGGAGTGAAGATGAGAAGGAGGGAAACGATGGTGGCTAGCCATGCAAAGAGGCTATTTTCTAAATTTAAGCCATCATCCCTAAACAAGACTACCAAACAAGGCCCTTGTGTCATTAAGGGTATTTTTGTAATAAGTAGCCTAGTCTTCTTTTGCTTGTTAGTTTAAGTACCATACTTGGTCAGGTTATTAGGGGATGGTGTTGAATTGAGATGAGTACTCTAAATTGAGTGATAGTTTCTTTGGTAGAATTAGTGCTAATCTAGTGATTAGAGATAGTCAATCATATTAGTGGATTCCATTGTTGGCTATGAACCTTTTCTATTGATTTTCAATAGAGTTGCTTATTATTTCAAGTTTGTGACTCTTGATTGGATTTCAAATAGTATAGGTTCCTTGATTGATTTCCGATTGGGAGGGCTTGGGTTTAACATACTCAAGTTTGCCCATAGAATTCATTATCAAGTGGATCTTGCTCTTATCCTTCTCTTCTCATCTTAAATTCTTCACTTCTCACCTTTGATTTCTACTCTATCTTTTGTTTCTGCGTATTTGTTGTTTGAATTTGTGTCATCTACAAGCCGGATCGTATCATTTGGTATCAGAGCAAGGTTGAGGGATTGTTCCATCAATTCTTCAATCCTTGGTTGAACCCAAAAAAAAAAAAAAAAAAAAATGAAAATCAGAAAATTTGGTGTTGTTGGTTGATTTGCATTGGTTTGTGGTTAGATTTGAGTTCCTTGATATCAAATCTAGCAAGATCTCGAATTTGGGAGCATTTGGAAGTGTTTTGAAAAATCGCCATTGAAGACCTTCAAGCTTTTTGAATAACTCAAAATGGGTCTTGGCGATTGTGGTGCAATTGACTTCAATCTGTATTGTGCGTTGTTCTACAAGTTAAAAGGAGCATAGATCTAAAATTTGAGGCATATACAAATTGATTTGAAGGTGGTTGGAAATTTGGTGTTCTTCATGTTCTTAAGCATTTTCATATTGAAGAGGAAGACAAAAAGAAGGGTTTGATCCAAAAGGACAAGTCCAGAACTGGGAAAAGTGTTTGTGAGGTCAAAAATAGCAAAATATTTGAAAAAGTATAAGGAATAATAAAAAAAGAAGCCTCCAAACAGATCCCAAGAACAAAGTGACGTCAATGGTAATTTTCCAATGATTTGGTCATCCGCTCTAGTGTATGCGTCGTAGAACACCAAACGCCCTCGCAGATCCCAAAGCGTTTCAAAACAGTGAGCTCAAAATCTATCCGCATTGCCCATCTGCCTTGCATTTGCCCATCTGCCCTCGCATTTGCCCATCTGCTCTAGCATTTGCTAATCTGCTTCAGCATTTTCCCATCTGCTCTAGCATTTACCCATCTGCTCTAGCGTTTGCCCGTCTGCGACTGCATTTCTCTGGATGTGTGGAGAAGATTAGGTACTTTGAATTCTTTAGTATTTCTTTGATTTTTCAAGCTAATTAACAATTCGTAATTGTCCATACTTGTTGTTAACTAGTTCTTGAGTCCGTCTTTCTTTTGTGCCAATTCTTTGCAAGCTTCTCGTTTTAAACTTTGTTGAAACTTCTTGGCTTAAGCCCCTTATGTTTAATCGAGTCATCCATCCTTCAACGAACAAGAATCTATTCTTCCACAAAGATTAGCAACCTTGTGATTTGATTTGGATAAGCGGTTCTTGGCCAGCTTTGGAAGAAGCTTTAGGTTAAGAGGAAAGCTTGAGTACAAATACGAGTGATGTGAGGAACTTTACGACTAATCTTGTTTGCTCGTTTTGTAGGTACAAGAAGGGAAGTCATAAGGAGAGGAGATATAAGGAATCATGTCACCCATAGCCTTGGAGTTTTATGGTGTTTATATGAGAGGTTATGCCCCGAGTGATGGAGGGTTTGACTATGATAGTAAGGAAGGTTATGGTTATGAGAGTGAGATCACTACTCCTATAATGAATACGAGACAAGTCCATCTCATGGGGCTTATGAAGAAGAAAAGGAGTAGAAGGGCTTGATGAGGAGTCTTATGGTGGATATGAGAGCTATGACGAGTCTCACACTACACACCATGGACATGGAGACGACTTGAGGTATATTCCTTCCTCACACTTATGTTATGAATCACTTGGTGAAAACTTACATGAATTAGGGAGTTGTCATAAATATGAACCGTATGGTTATGTGCTTTGTGGTGAATATGCTCATGAAGATAGTGGATTTGAACATGACCCTTATGAGGAATCTTCTAGTAGATATTCATGTACATTGACTTGTGATCCTTCCTATTCCAAGCAAAATGGTATAAGTGTGTGAGTTGGACAAAGTAGGAGTTGTCCTAGAAGAAGAAAGGAGTATATATTCCCTACTTCAAGAAATACAATAAATCATGCTTCATATCCGAGTACGAATGTTCCATGTTCTCAATATGGTTATGATGTGGAATGAAAGAGGAGGGAAGTATTGATAGGTGATGGAAGTAGGAGAAATGCAAGGTCTCAAGTGAGAATGACCCTAAAGGAGACACAAGTTCAAGTGAATGTCTCAAAGTGCTGATGGAGCAAGTACTCCTATTGAAAGAACAATTACTCAAGAAGGAATAAATGAGGAAAAAGGAACCCAACCCTTGTGAAGCGAAAGAGAAGATTAAAGTGAAGGGTTTCCCTACCCTTCTAAAGGAGTACTTGGCACATGTCCAACTCCCATAATATTGAGAGAGAAAAGATTGAGAGGAGTAAGGGAGTGAAAAGTGACAACTCTAGAGTGGAAAAAGGAGAGGTTGTGAGGGAGTTGTCACAACCCCATTCTAACTCTTGTAACTTTTCTTTCTTCTCTAGTTGTATTGATAACTGTGTAGGTGTAGTGGGCGTTGGGAATTCTAAGTTTAACCAGCTCGCACATACCTCATAAAAGGAGGGAGGTGTCCCGAGGAAGTATGGTTGTGAATTGTACCGGAAAAGTCGGAAAAACCTGCCAACCACTTAATGGTGCTCTAAAGGATACATTTTAGAGTCGTCATCTAATTTTTAGGAAATTAGAAAAATCGATTCGAAAAGGGTTCATTTAAAACTATTATTTAAAAGAAACCTAATCTACCAAAGTCTGGGTAAGGGTTCTGGTGATCCCCCAGGGAAGGTGTTAGGCACCCCGGTATTAAAGATCCGCTCAATCGCGTTTTACCTACGGGTTCTAATAGTGTGCCTTATGATTATAAATTATTTTTTGACAAAAAATTGCTTAAGTCTAGATTTCAGCAATAAAAAAGTGTCATTTACATGCAAAAATATTTTTTTTTAAGAAATCGTCGAAATATAATTTTGCTTAAAATTGAGCGCGGGTGTCGGACTTGAACACCTAGGCTAATACCCGAAGGCTCTTAGCCTAGGTAGGACTCTACATAAGTCCACCCAAAAAGGTTTTAAAAAAAGCGTTTTAAGTATTGAAAATAGTTTTATATAAAATAGTTTTGACATACTAAAGTATTCGTATATAAACCATGATTTACT
>NC_081347.1:60056319-60090413 GCF_029784015.1 Lycium ferocissimum
ATGGAAAGCTCATGCCTGGACCAAGTCTGCAATTTATAGGCTGTATGCTTCATACTTGAAGCAATCTTAAATCTTTTCGAGCATAGTGTGAAAAAGTAGGAGAAAATAGAAAAGTCAACCTTGGTTGAATTTCTAGTACTGCATTATCTTGGGGTCCACATGTTATGGTCCCAAGAAGAAAAATCTCATAAGGATATGAATAGAATTGTAAATATATTTCATTGGATAGAGACATTCAAGTCCTTAGTTTTCCATGTAGATGATCACAGCTTCTAATAAATTTATGAGAAGAACTTTATACAGTTCAGCTTGTAGAATATTTGTATTTGATGAGTACAATTAATGATCTTGAATAAAAAAATACGAGCCATTTAAGCTTTTTCAGGACATAGGAGCAGAGGGTCAAACCAGTGAAGCGAGGGCTTTAGGCCCCAAAATTTTTAGGGGTCAGGCGCCGATGAGCACATTTAACTATCCATGTGATTTTTTTTTTTTTAAATTTGATGTTCGGTATCCGTATTGAGTTTTTTGATTAATTTGATTTCGAGACAGACAAGGCCGATTAAAGAGGGATACACTCCCTAGTAAAAAAAAATTCATTCTGAGGTTTGACTAGGGGTGCTTATTGGGTGGTTCGATTCGGTTTTGAATGTTATCTATTTGGCTTTTGGTTATCGGTTTGTAGATATACTAAAACCATTAAAAAACGGTTTCAAATAAAAATAGATGATTTTTTTATAGAAAAATAAGTTCTCTCATTAATGTTTGGTTTTAGGCCACCAAACTTATTGAGCTGCCCACGGACATAGTGCCTTTTTATTTGATCCATCTCTAGCAATTCTATGAACTAACCTAATATAGGATGTTTCCATGCATTTTGTCGCAAATTAATGCTTGATATTTCTTCTTCTTTTTTTGTTTAACCATCTCATATTCAGAACCTAGTGGCCTGACCAGTATAGATTCGCTAAGTAGGGCTCATTTGAGGGGAACTGCTCTCTGCTAGAAAATTTTCCACTCCCAAAATTCGAACTTGAGACCTCTAGTTAAGAGTAGAGAGATTTTATCATGTCAATCTCACCACACCCCTTGGTGGTATGAAAGGGATGTTGTAGAAGAAGAGAGTTACTCCCTCCGTCCCATTTTATGTGAAGGTGTTATTGTTTAGGGAGTCAAACAAGTTTTTTTTTTCACTATAGTTTTTGCAATCAGTTGATTTAACGTCGATTTTTGGGTCCTATCCATAGCTAAGATTTCCAGATTAACCCCATGCCTATCCCTAGTCATATCTACAGCATGCCTTGATGATACGAGTTTGACAATGACTAATATCAGAAGCATAAAGATAGGTAAGGAACATCATTTGGAAGGGTCTTGAGAGCCTGAATTTCAAACTTTGACAAAAAATTGTGACCAAGGAAACAGTCTTAGCATTGCTGATGGACTATATCAGAAGCTTAGAGATAAGCCAATGGACTAGCATTTTCAATAGCAAGGCTCATTCGAACAGGCCAGTAAGTGACTGCTAAATTTTCATGAAGGTGAACAGCTACTGTTCCCTTAGGAATGTACTCGTAAACAAACAGGAGTTCGTCATGCATCTTGAAGTGCATCCATAACGTAATTATACTTTTGGATTTATTATATTCTCAAGGCATATTCACTAACTCTTTTTGCACACCAATGTCTAGTTCATAAAGGCAAATCTAGCTTTTTTGGCCCCGACTAAATTAGATTCACTTGCGTAGGGCTTATTTTAAGGGAGATGTGCTTGCTGCTAGAAAGTTTTTCATTCCCCAAATTCGTACCTGAAACCACTGATTAAGAGAAGGACATATTATGCTATCAATCTCACCACATACCTTTGGTAACTAGTACTTAGGAGATGTAGAAAAAGAGAGTTTCCGCCAGATACAAAAGAAATAAAAGACACTATACATAGTAGAGTGCTCTATAATAGCAATAATCTAATTTACCAAAAGTAGGGTTATATAATATCTTGATTAATCCAAAATTATACATACATAATATCTGCCAAGATTTGACAAGTCTAGATCATCCAACTTGATCTTTTGAGTTCTAAACCATATAGGTAGTAGTAGGCATGTCATTGTCTGATCGTGAAGAAGAAGAATACAAGAAAGGTTTGGGAGGCATTTGCAAAGATTTGAATTCACCTTGTAACATCTCTACCACCATACCGATAGATGGCCTGCTGGCTGGATCGGTTTGGATGCACCATAGGCTCACCAATATCATCTTTTCTGCAAGTTTTTTATCATCTTCCTTCACAATGCCAGTTAATGCAAGCTCTTCCTTTTGTTCAATTTGTTTGTAAATCCAGTGTGGAAAGTATATTTCACTAGTATGGTCAACAACAACGTCAACATTTTTCCTTCCTCCAACCATCTCGAGGACCATCATACCATAGCTATACACATCTGACTTGTGAGAAACTCCTCCAATATTGTTATACACAATTTCTGGTGCAATATACCCAATAGTTCCTCTTGCGCCCAATAAAGATATGATGCTTTCCTTCTTGTTACACAGTTTTGCAAGGCCAAAATCAGATATTTTTGGACAAAAAAGTCTTCATCGAGAAGAATGTTGTGAGGCTTTATATCGAAATGTAGGATTCTAGTATTGCAACCGCGATGCAGATACTCCAATCCTCTAGCAATGCCAAGTGAAATATCATACAATTTTTACCATTATAGTTGATGATTTGTCCGGGATTTGGCATCGTAAATGAACTTCTCAAGGGATCCATTGGGCATGAAATCATAGAGGAGAGCTCTATTTTTACCCTCAAAACAAAATCCAACAAGTGATACAATATTAATGTGAGATGTCCTGCTGATACTTGCCACCTCATTGATAAACTCTTCTCCCCCGCCCTTTGATTCCTTCAAGACTTTGACTGCCACAAGACTTCCGTTGTTCAACTTTCCCTTGTACACACAACCATAGCCTCCTTCACCAAGTTTATTATTTAAACACTCTGTCATCTTTTTGACTTCAAAATAACTGTACCTCCTTAGAGCGAGTGATCCATGGTTCTTCAAGAAGGCTTTCACATTTCTGTAATCTTCTGTTCTTGTTATGGAATTAAGGTAGCCTTTTTTCTGAAGTACAAGAGTAGGACTACTAGCACTGCAATTCCTCCAATAGATGAAGTAACTGCTAATGTCAAGACACAAATTGGAAGATTGTTGTCAATTTTTGAAGTTGCACCAGTTTTGCAGGATACTATATCCATCAGCTTAATAACGTTTCTGTGGAGGGGCTACTCTTTATCTGTGTGTATGTGTTTTAATGCAACAGTAACACATATTGTTCTAAGAAAGAAAATAACTAATTATATTTTGCCGTGAATAAAGAAGAACTGCCTTTTCATCCTTTGAACTGATAGATAACAGTGAAACAGAGTTAAATCAAAGGATCAAGCCAATAACTACAGGTAACATGGAAGAAAACACAGCAATATATCATATTTGATTGACAAATCTGCTTAATTCCCTTCAAGATCTTTTCTATCAGAATATGTATTTCTTGTGAAAGAGTGAGAACGACTGCCTTTTATTTTCTTGAAAAGCCATATAACAATACCAAGGCAAATTGAAAAGGTCAAGCAAATCACTGCAGGTAAGACTGAAGCAAACACAGAGAAACTAATCAGATTTTGTTTAAAAATTGGCTATAGAAAAGCGAATAGAATTTGACGAAAGCTGTCAGTGGTTAGACATCTCAAAATAAGGAACATACTTGAATGAAATGGGAGTACATTGAGAACATCTGGTAATATAAAAAGGATTTGAAGTTATAGATTGTTACCTATAACTAGAATTCAGCTTGATTTTCTTTTTGTTGCAACCAAAGCAAATCAAGAAAATGTTAGATTTGGTGCTTGCTCTGAGATAACTGAAAGATCATTAGATGAGCAAAAAAATGAACATGAAGAGACTGTAGCCATATATCCTGCAGGAGTTTTATAGAAGTCATCTGTCCATGGTAACACATGGAAACAAGCAGAATATCTGAAAATATTTGTGGCTCATTAGTTTCTAAATTTCTTTCCTTTGTCATGAGTTCACAAATGAATACACTTACATACTATTAAATCTTATAAGAGAGCTGGATAAAACGGTAGTTAGATAAAACTTGTACTCGATCTTATGGAGCCTGCTCATGTACAACATGATTCTACCCTGGACTAAGACAAAACTTTTCAAATAACAATTTAGGTGAAGCGGGGTCATGAACGACGAATCTCTTTATGATAAACAGATCCATTTTGCAAGTTCGTTAGTACGGCTTACAGGTAGTTCCTACAAAAGCCAAACAAGTCCAGATTAAGTCAATATTTTACTCCTATGTTTTGATATTTCAGCCTAACTCATTTATTAAGAATTAAGAGACTTGGTGGATTTAATTAGTACCGAAAACTCCCTTGTCAAAAAGTCAAGAACAAGCTATACAATTGAAAGCACAGATGTCAAAATTGACAGTGTAAATTGCAAGGACAAGGCCAACAACTCCAACTAGAACTGGATGACACACAGGAGAGCAATTCACTTCTGATAAAATGATGGCACTAGAAAAGGGAGAAAAGAACAAGCTATACAATTGAAATCACATATGTCAAAACTGATAGTGTAAATTGCAAGGATAAGGCCAACAACTCCAACTAAAATTGGATGACACGCAGGAGAGCAATTCTCTTCTGATAAAATGATGGCACCAGAAAAGGGAGAATTTCATTAAAGATGGCCATTTTGGGACTTCACAAACAAGAGGCAATTAGTCGGAGTAGAATTAGACAAAGCTCAAAGTATTCTATGACTACGACTAGCATATAGGACCTCTGACAAGAGCATCTACCATATATTGCAGTGTAGCGAAGAATGGTTAAGTATATAAACTTCATTTTGGAATTAATAATATTTACCTTTGCGAACGGAACAAAGAAATTTGTTGTTACTGTCAGTTAAACATCGACCTCCTTCATAGTAACATGTACTACAATCATCAGACAGGCTCTACTGAAGTCTAAACTTCGCAGTTAAAAAGTCAAACAAGCTGCTATTTTGAGCATTTGGTGTCTCCCATGTAATTGGCAATTGAATCACTGAACAATTATCAGGAATACCTCCCACTGGTGTATCCAGGGAGCCTTCCTGTCCTCTAGTACTCGGAAGCTTGTAGTATATTCTGAAGCCATTACATCTACTATAGTTCTGATAGTCGCGGAAATGATAATCAACATTCGTGCTCCTGTTGATGTCTAGACTTTCGTTGCATCTGAACAAGGTAATATTGCGTTCATTGATTCTAAAAGAGACAGAAGGAGAACTTGGAAACAATATACTTTGATCAAAAGAGTGACAACTCTTTTTTGCCAATAAGTCATGAAGGCTATGGTCTAAAACTCGAAAACCATCAACAACTCGTTGTCCCAGAGCAGTGTAAACATTTTCTCCCAAACGAAATTCTGGATTAGGAGTAACATCACAATCTATAGTATACAATCCACAAGCAGGTTGTGAGGATACAGAGAAAGGGAACTTTACATTTCCAAGCTTCCCACACTGAAATTCCTTAGGACAGCTATTTCGGCTTTAATTTTGAGCTTGAGCTGAATGAAAGATAAGCAACTGATAGAAAAATAAGAAAAGCCGACATAATTTAATGCCGCCATTCAACTCGAACTAATAATAAATTGTCATAAGTTCTATGCAAAATCAATAGTACAAGTTAGGTTTTCTGCATTTAAGTATAATTTCCATTGTTATTCTTTTTCTGCACCTATTCCGTTAACACGTTAGTTGACTTGGAATTTTATACCTCTGAGTAATTTAGGAAAGTTCAATTTTACTATCCATAGAAAACTATTCAAAAGAAAGTTCAAACCTTTTTTCTTTCTTTTATAATGATGGTGTTCGGGTCAATCTTCCTGCACCTTTATTATTCCACCGGATAGTTGTTACCTCTCATCAGCACAAGTACCGCATATCTCCGCCATCAAGGCTTAGGCATGTGGGATAAATCACCTAGTATTTTTTTTATCTTGGCTGGGATTTGAACCTGGTCTCCAATGTTTGCATCCACCTCATCTAGGGGGGATTTAGTGCGTAAGTTATGATTAACCTAGTAATTTTGGTTCAGATACATGTATTAAAAAATTCACTAAGTAAGTACAATAGTACAAATAATAGATTGCAAACATTGTTAAGTGTCAGGTTCTTGATATTGGAAATACATCTGTCACTTGTACGATTAAAGAATTGAACGTATGGTATTTATAAGAAGGGAAAAGGATCAAATTTATCCCCTACTCTCAAAAATAGTTTATATTTAACCTCAGTTATACTTTTCGGACAAATTTACTATGGCTGTTAGCCTTTTTTTCAAATATATCTGATGCACAATTGCAAGATTAATCGAAAGAAACAGATTCTAGGAGGTAAACTCGAAGAACTGTAATGCAATTAGGGAAATTAATCTGAAAAGAGAGATGATTGAAGAGAGAATTGAGATAGAGAAGAGTAATTGTATTTCTTAACATGACTAGTAATCCATATTACAACTTGTACTTATATCTAATTGACAACAAAGAAGCCTATTCAATCCACTAACTACATCAACTAACTATCAGCTCTTAACTAACATCTGGAAGGCTAACTAACTGCAATACAGCTAGAATTATTCCTTCTTGTAACTTGCATCAATACCCCCTGGTTGAAAAACATCCTTGTCCTCAATGATGGAAATCTGAAGAAAGTTGTGTCTGAAAATTTGTGTTGTATCTCAATGAGGAATTCCCAAGTGGATTGGCCAGCATCAATGCCTAACCACTTGACCAGAATCTAGCAAACAACTCTATTACCCCTTTTAACCATTTTTCTCTCCAAAACAGCCTCTGGCAATGGACAATAGAGACTAGATAAGTGCAGCACTGGAGGATGAGATATAACAGATGGAACCTCAAGACACCTCTTCAATTGAGAAACATGAAAGTTGGGGTGGATGAGTACATCAGCAGGTAAAAGGAGCTTGTAAGCAACTGCACCAACCTTAGAAAGAACCATATAGGGCCCAAAATACTTAGCTGCTAGCTTATTGAATGGTCTTGTCACCACAAATACCTGTCTATAGGGCTGCAACTTGAGATAGACCCAATCCCATTCAGTAAAACTTCTATCAGATCTGTGCTTGTTGGCCATATCTCTCATTTTTTGTTGAGCTTTGGAGAGGTGAAATTTGAGCAACTCATTATTGCTTCTCTAGCCTCAAAGGATCTATCAACCATTTTATTCTGAGACTCGCCAGCCAAGTAAGGAAGATGGATAGGAGGCTTTTGACCATAGAGCACCTCATAAGGAGTGCACTTAATGGCAGAGTGATAGGTGGTATTGTACCACCATTCAGCCATTGGTAAGTAAGTAGCCCAACCTTGGGGATTATCTGAGCAGAAACACCTGAGATATGTCTCTAAAGTTCTGTTCAAAACTTCTGTTTGACCATCTGTTTGAGGATGGTAAGCAGTAGACTTGTGAAGTTGCACCCCTTGAATAGTAAACAATTCTTGCCAAAAGGAACTCAAGAAAATAGGATCTCTGTCACTAATTATGGTAGATGACATGCCATGCAACTTAAATATATTGTCCATAAAGGACTGAGCTACAGTCTGAGCTGTATAAGGATGTTGGAGGCCAATAAAGTGCCCATATTTGCTTAGTCTATCCACTACAACCAGAATAACATCCTTATTCTTAGATTTAGGAAGTCCTTCAATGAAATCAAGACTAATGTTTGTCCATACTCCATCAGGAATAGGGAGGGGTTAGATGAGACGAGGATAGGCAGAGGCATCATATTTATGCCTTTGACACACATCACACTTGGCAATAAAATCTCTGATATCCTGAGCCATAGATATCCAATGGAAAAGAGACAGTAATCTCTTAATGGTAGAATCCATACCTGAATGACCACCTTGAGGTGTTGAGTGCCACAACTAAATTAGAAAATGTCTCAACTGGACATCTGCTCCAACAACCAATCTGCCATTCCACCTCAATTATGAATTAATCCAATTGTAAAACTTGTATAGTTGTACTTGCAATCTGGTGATCAAGATCTGAAGTATGGGATCAGTGTTCCAAGATTGCTTGATCTGCTTCAATAAGGCATCATGAGGCTGCAAAAGAGAAAGTGCTAATAGTTCAGCACCATGGTTCCTAAACAAAGCATCTACAACTTTGTTATCATTACCCTTTTTGTATTCAATGGAGAAGTCAAAGGGAATGAGTTTAGAGATACTAGCCAAGTGAAACTCAGTATGAATGTTTTGCTGAAGTAGATGCTTCAAAGCCTTCTGGTCAGTTCTCACAACAAAGTGCCTTCCCAACAAATAATATGACTATTTAGTGACAGCAAAAATAAGTGTCAATAATTCTCTATCATAAACACACGTGGCCTGGTGTTTGGGAGCTAAAGACTTGCTGATATAGTCAAGTGGATGTCCTTGCTGCATCAGGACAGCACTAATACCCAACCCACTAGCATCAGTTTCAATGACGAACAATTTGTCATAATTTGGCATTGCCAAAACTGGAGCAGTAACCAGTGCCTCCTTAAGTTTGTTAAATGCTATTGTAGCTTCCTCAGGCTATTTAAACTTCTCTTTCTTCAACAGTTCATTCAGGGGTTTAGCAATAGAACCAAAACCTTTAATGAACCTTCTATAATAACCTGCTAAGCCCAGAAATCCTCTTTGTTGTTTCAGATTTGTGGGCATCAACCAAGCTTGTACAGTAGATATTTTATTTGGGTCAGTAGCCATACCTTTAGCCTTTATGAAATGTCCTAAATATTCAACCTCAGGTACCCCAAAAACACATTTAGAGCCCTTGGCATATAACTAATATTTCTGCATAAGAACAAACACAGCCTCCAAATGTACCAAGGGAGTAGGCATGTCCTTGCTATAAATCAGTATGTCATCAAAAAAGACCAATACTGATTTTCTAAGAAGAGGTTTAAACACATAATTCATGAGACTATGAAAGGATGATGGGGCATTTGTCAAACCAAATGCCATAACCAGGAATTCATAATGCCCCTCATGAGTTTTGAATGCGGTCTTATGTTTGTTAGCCTTATCCATTCTTAATTGACTGTAACCAGCTCTAAGATCAATCTTAGAGAATACTACAGCACCCCCAAGCTCACCCAACAAGTCTTCTATTATTGGAATAGGAAACTTGTCCTTCACAGTCATGTGATTCAACTCTCTATAATTAACACAAAGTCTCCAACTCCCATATTTTTTTCCTACCAACACAGCTGGAGAGGCATATGGACTAGTACTATGCTGAATTACTCCTTGATCCAGCATTTCTTGGACTAACTTCTCAATGATATCCTTCTTAACCTAAGGGTATCTATATGGTCTCTTACTGATAGGAACAGATGAATCAATAAGAGGTATTCTATGATCAAAGGGTCCTCTATATGGGGGCAAGGTAGTTGGGACTGCAAAAATGCACTTGTACTGATCCAATAAGGGGACTAAAATAGAAGGAACTTCACTTTCGAGCAACTCAATCTTGTTACAGTGTATTGTTGAATCTGTAGTTGAGATTAAGGTCATCATGAAGACTTCAGCTTGGTCAATAGTCTTTTTGTTCAGTGCTCTAGCTTTAGTAGTTTTGAGTTGTGTAGTTGCTCCTCTCAAGACATGTTTCTTGCCTTGATGAACAAACTCAATAGTTTTATTTTGAGAATCAAACAAAATTCTACCTAAGGTATTCAACCACTGTACACCCAATACTATATCATCATTTCCCAAGGGTAAGAGGAGGAAATCAGAAGAAAATGTGGTTCCCTATAGCAGCCATTGTAGATTTTTACAAACTGCAGCAGTTTGAACTTTTCTCCCATCAGCTACACTCACAGATTGTTCACTAATGGGGCTGAACTTAAACCCCAATTTCCTTGCCACCTCTTCATCAATGAAGTTGTGTGTGCTGCTTGTATCAATCAACACCTGTAAAGGTTTCTTCTCATGATACCCTGTCACTCTAATAGTTTGATATCCAACACGCACTGTGTTGAAGGCTTGTAATGAAATAGTCATCCATTCATCATTGTGTCCGTTGTCCTCAGGAAGTTGGATCATGTCTTCCTCTTCTAATACTTCACCTTGAGCCTCTCCTTCTTCATAAACTTCTACCAAGAATAATTGTTTCTTGGCCTTACAAACGTGTCCACGTTCATAATTCTCATCACATAGAAAACATAAGCCCTTAGCTCTTTTCTCATCCATCTTAGCAGTTGTTAACAATATCCTTCCAGGGTTACATTAGAGAATCTGTTAGGTTTGTTGTTTGAGGGTTCAAAAGGTTTCTTGAAAGAAGAATTGGTTGAGGGTTCAGATGGTTTCTTGAAAGAAGGATTAGGTAAATTTGGTTTCTGATAATTTTGGTATCTAAGCATCTGAGGGGTTGGCAAAATGGGATTCTGGTTCCTGTTATTAGGTTTGATACCCCAAGACAATGCTTGTGCTTCAAAACTTCCTCCTGCAATCTAGCTATCTTATAAGCCTGCATTAATATCCTTGGTCCTTGGATCTTAATAGCCTCATTCAACTCAGGCTTAAGTCCAACCAAGAAGCAACTAATAGTGTTTTCACTGGATAGATTCACCATGGAAAGCAACCTATGAAACTCAGCCTGGTACTTCTTAACACTACCAATTTGGGTCAAGTTATTCATAGATTCCATATGGTCCTCAAATTCTTCCTTAAATCTTTCATTCAAGGCTAACACATACTCGGCCCAAGTAGGGTCTAACACAGAAGTTAGACCTCATATAAGACCTATGCCAAGCAATTGCTTCTTCTTCTAAATGAATTGATGTAGCCTTGACCCTTTGCTCAAATGGAACCTCATCCATGGCAAAGAATTGATCAAATTTATATAACCAGGTCCTCAAGTCATGACCAGAAAACTTGAGAAATTCCAGTCTAGAATATCTAGTAAAGAAATTACCATTGTGTGCATGGCCATTATGATTTTCTTTGGTTCGAACTTTAGGTAGAATCTCGATAGGATCATTTCTGTCAGCTGAAGATGACCCAGATCTTCCCAGTTCATGTTCCTTTCCCCTTGTCTTCATCTGATTGATGGTGACCCTCAGTTGACCCAAATCTTTATCTGTTTGTTTGCTACGATTGTTCATATTAGTCATTCCTTCTATCAATTGCTGCAACTGGTTTTGGATTTGCAGCATCTTGTCTTTTATTTCTTCTGTTGGCTTGTCTTGATTCTTGCTTTAAGTCATAATTTCATTACTTCGAGTCATAATTCACTACCGAGAATCGACAGCTCTGATACCAATTGATGCACAATTGCAAGATCAATCGAAAAGAAACAGATTCTAGGAGGTAAACTCGGAGAACTCGTAATGCAATCGTGGAATTTAATCCGAGAAGAGAGAGATGATTGAGAGAGAATCGAGATAGAGAAGAGTAATTGTAGTTCTTAACATGAGTAGTAATCCATATTACAACTTGTACTTATATCTAATTGACAACAATGAAGCCAATTTAATCCACTAACTACATCAACTAACTGTCAGCTCTTAACTAACTTCTGGAAGGCTAACTAACTTCTGTAACTAACTACAATACAGCTAACATACAGTTGGAATTCTTCCTTCTTGTAACTTGCATCAATAGAGCTAAGAGTACGGGTAGAGTATAGGGGTAAATTTTGGTCCTATTCTCGAAGTACAATGATAAATTTGCTCTCTTGGGTATAATTTTTTCTTATTTTTCGTTGGTCCCGTATTTCTTCACGTAAAATCCTTGAAATGACTTACTTTTAATTGTCTTCTAACGTAGTTAAGCTTCAACTAATTCACTACAGTTTAGACAAAAAGAGTCCTGCAGGTTTTCTGAATGTAGAATGGAAAGATTATGCTTGGACCAAGTCTGCAAGATATAGGCATGTATGCTTCATACTTAAAGAAATCTTAAATATTTTGGAGTATGGTCTTTAAACAAGGTGGAGAAACTAGAAAAGTCAGTCTTTGGTTCAATTTTTAGTACTGCATTATCTTCAGGTCCACATATTATGGTCCCAAGAAGAAAAATCTCAAAAGGATATGAATAGAATTGTAAATATCTATTTCATTGGATTTAGACATTGCAAGTCCTTAGTTTTCCATGTACATGATCACAACATCTAAATAAATTTATGAGAAGAACTTTATACACTTCAGCTTGTAGAATGATTTGTATTTGATGAGTAGAATTAATGATCTTGAATAAAAATTTGCGAGCTATTTAAGCTTTTTCCGGACATTGTGCCTTTTTTATTTGATCTTCATCTGCAACAATTCTATGAACTAACCTAATATAGGATGTTTCCATGCATTTTGTTCAAATAAATGTTTGATATTTTTTTTTATTTTGTTTAACCATCTCATATTCGGAACCCATTGGCCTGACTAGTATTGATTCGCTAAGTAGGGCACATTTGAGGGGAAGTGCTCTCTGCCAGAAAATTTTCCACTCCTAAAATTCGAATCTAACACCTTTGGTTAAGAGTAGAGATCTTATCATGTCAATCTCACCACACCTCTTGGTGATATGGAAGCGATGTTGTAGCAGAAGAGAGTTACTCCTTCCGTCCCATTTTATGTGAAGGTCTTACTGTTTGGGGAGTAAAACAGTTTTTTCACTGACTATAATTTTTTCAGCTGATCCAGTGCTGATTTTTGGGTCCTATCTATAGCTAAGATTGACAAATTAACCACATACCTGTCCCTAGTCATATCCTACAGCATGCTTTGATGATATGAGCTTGACTATGACTATATCAGAAGCCTAAAGATAGGTAAGGAACATCATTTGGAAGGGTCTTGAGAGCCTGCATTTCAAGCTTTGACAAACTTGGTGACCAAGGAAACAGTCTTCACATTGCTGATGGACTCTATCAGAAGCATAAAGATAAGCCACTAGACTAGCAGTTTCAATAGCAAGGCTCATTCGAACAGGCCAGGAAGCGATTTTGCTACATTTTCATGAAGGTGAACAACTACTATTCGCTTAGGAATGTATTCGTAAACAAGTAGGAGTTCGTCATGCATCATGTAGTGCATCCATAAACGTAATTATACTTTTGGATTCATTATATTCTCAAGGCATATTCACAAACTCTTTTTGCACACCAAAGTTCAGTTCATAAAGGCAAATCTAGCTTTTTAAAACGAGTTAAAGTAACTTATCTTGAAACAGTTCTTCAATGTCCATCTTTCTGTTGTAACAATATAGGACACCAAGACTATCATACTGTAAGTCATTATAGTCCACATCTTCTGCTTTCTTCTGCAGTATCAGTCATGTCATCTAGTTTCCCATTTATTAACTTGGAATTTTGGCGCAAATACTCGAAGAAATAAGCCTCAAATGAGGGCCACATACATCTAAAAGACTCGAATCATAGCCTAAAAGATTTTCTCTTCATTTCGATCTCATTTTAGCAGAACCACATATAGCCTACTTTAACAAGCTTGTACCTTTTTCAAGACGTATAGAAAGACAAGGAAATAAAAAAGGAACATCGAATGACTAATCGGGAAGGTGAGCCAAACTACACTATGAATATGAGTTTATAATATAAGGCATCTCCATTATATATAACATACTTGTTTATGATATTTCAACAACATATATTTTAAATATGAACACGTATTTCACGCTAATTAGTACAAACGTCGTATAACAATAATAATAATATTAGAATAAGCGTCTGATGAGTTGTATGAAACTTGAAAGTTAAAAGAGCAAGGTCAAACTGATGAATGACGACTCTATATGATCATATTTATTGTCATTGCATAGTTATTTGCTATACAAATAATTAAATATAAATCATAAGTACAGATAGAGATACATGCTTTAAATTTATGATAATAGAAACACAAAATACACATAGCAGAAACCAAAAATGGCTATCTAGTTTTTATAAGTACAATAAGATATGCTTTATATATATAGCAAAGTTGCAATTTTATTGGAAATTGCTATCAACTGAATTTGAAGAGATAACCTTCATTATAAAAGCTAATGTTTGATCAAAATTATATTGAGCCTTTGATGGGTTTTTACAACGGATGAGATAATTTTATAATTTATTAACATTTAATTGTGTATCTATTGGTCTTCCTTGGACTGATGAAGGGATAAGTCGTTACTTGACTACCATTTTCTTTTAATAATAATTGCTCTAATTATTACAATTTAAATGTAGTTAAGACACTGTCATGTATCATTACTCAAGAAATAAATTGTTGTAAGCTTAGATTGTTCTTGAAAAATTTAAAAGTCCCCCTAATCCCGATCATCTTAATAGCATTCCACATAATTCCTTTAAAAGTAACGTTTCATTTCATAAAATCTTTATTTGGATTATATATATATATATATATATTTTTTTTTTGTTGCAGGAAAATATTGTTAGTGCTTCATTGAAGGACTCACCCTTACGTAATTTAGATAAAATATTATAACTTATTAGATATTTAATAGTAGTCAATGAAGGAGCAATCGAAGAACCAAAATAATAGGTAAGTAATTCAGCGGGATACGTTCAGGGAAATGAATGCGGAGCATAAAAATAAGGAGTCCGCAACTTAAATGACCCAAAAAGTATCCAAAGGTACCAAAATATCCCAGTTAAAAAAAAATTGATCGAAGTACTCTTTGCGCACTAAATTAGTGCGCAATAGGACCAAACCGCACCTTTTGAAAGAAAGTCCTATTGCGCACTAATTTAGTGCGCAATATGGGTTTAATAAGAAACCTACTAGCTTCATTTTTCCAAGTTACTCTTCTTCACCTCCTCCATTTTCACTCTTTCAATATACTTTAGCAACCCCCCCCCCCCCCCCCCCCACCCCCAAAAAAAAATCATGTCTCAAAGCTCTGAAACGTCAAACTTTGCTATACAACCCGATGTTTGTGAATGTGGTCATTATTGTAAGCTAAAAACATCAAAGACCGAAGCTAATCCGGGGCGTTATTTTTGGCGTTGTAAAGTGCCCGAAGTAAGTGTTTTTACAATGTTTTAGGGTTTAATTTTTTTTTCACATTATCTACATATTTTACTTTTAAAAACTGATTTTCTTGTAACGTTTATAGGATATGGGCAGTTGCAAACATTTTCATTGGGAAGATAGCATTCCCGTGGATAAAAAGGTGGCGGCGATGATTAAAAAGCCTCCTATTGATGGAGATACCGCAACTTCACATATCTCAAGAGATACCGTGAAGTTTGACTTGCAATTTAAGCTTATGGAAGCTAAGAAAAGATTGACCTTTTTGGAGGTTTTGCTATAAGAATCCAAAGAAAAACAAAGTTTTCTCAAGGCTAACCTTAGAGAAACTCTACAGGAGAAAAATGCTTTGAAAGAAAAACTGAAATCTTGAAAGATTATTTGTGCTATGTTGTTGTTGTTTATTTTTTCTATGTATTTTGTTTATTAAGTTTAATATTTCCATGTATTTTCTATTTATTTTGTTATTTTTATGTACTTTGCTTTTACTAGTTGCACATTTTCATTTATTATGTAATCTTCACCCTTTATGTACTAATTTATCTGTTTTTTTTCTGAAATTGTGAATTGTTGAACTTTTTATGTATTATTAACTCTAAGAAGATTATTTAAATTAAGACTATAACAATCAAAACAAATTAAAAACATACTTTTGGTGACTTCATCATAAACTAAAATACAAATTAACCGCACGAGTCCGAAACTTAAATTACCCAAAATCTAAGAGAGTGAACCAAAATAACCCCTAATCATCATCAGAATAGAAGTCCTCAATATCGTCCTCAGAATAATATTTTGGGTTTCTTAAGACATATCTTTTTTCTGTAGATGTTAATTCTCTACTTGTTTATGATGCTTGTTCTTGGGTCAACTTTAGCATGTAAAATCTACAACGTCTTGCTAGCATTGTGTTGTTTTCTTTTCTAATTCTTTGTATGGCAAGCTCGCAAGTTTCTGGACCTACTCGAGGCATGCTATTGAATACCTTGTTGGGATTTGAGCGTTGAGATTTTTCAAGTCACGAACAAGACGTTCTGATTCGGCATGCCGATATGTCCATTCTTGGCGTAACCCGCAAAAATAGTCTCGTGGATCTGAATATTTCAAGCTGCAAAAATCATCATTACGCTCTATAAAAAGGTGAGGTTTCAAATCGTCTAGTTTGAAATCATTGTTATCAAGAAAACTTGTTTCACTGGAATAACTGCTATGATTTGAACTATCATCACCACTGCTATTCGAATCCTTTGGACGGAATAAAGACTAGTCTACATTTCTACTACTCGACATTGAATATGTTGTAGTCTAATAACAAATGAAAGGCTATTTATATAGTTGGAAACCCCCAAGTACCATCGGGAGGTGGTCATTATGACTCTACCTACTTACTTTATTATAAAAAAATTATTAATCTTCATCAGACATCTCACAGTCCGAATCCCTCTTGGATCTGAATCTTACGTAACCATGTTGACCATATTCTACCCTTAGGCAACGCATTTTCATCTGATTATTCTCTCCGCGAAAATGGTTAAGAGCAAAATTCAACTCTTGTGAAGTGTCACGAGGCAATTGACATAGCACCATTTTTGGGCGTTTAAGCCTTAATGACCTCAAATTTTGTTCAAGTGCTGCAGCCTCCCTGACATGCCGGTCCCACTCCTCTCTCATTGTATTATTGTATTGTCGATTGAATCTATTGTTCGGGTTATTTGAGTATTTAAAATCATCATCTAGTTCTTATGTCCTACCCATTGCTTCGAATATGTCTGCTGGGGTAAAACATGTAATAAAACCAATATCAGCAAATTGGGTATAGAATGACATGATAACTCATTTTAATGTGAATGCTAGTTGTTCGTCAATCATGTTATATACTACTCTTTGATTTGACAACACCAACTTATATTGCGCAACGTTTAAATGTGCAAAATATGAGTTTTTAGAATGACATGCTTGATTTGACAACACCATGCTGCATTATTTGACCTTTTTTTTATGACATTAACTTATATTCCGCAACATTTAAATGTGCAATAAATGAGCCATAGATGACACACTATGCTTGACCGCTTTTTATGACACACTATTTTGATGTGAAAACACAATGCTCCATTATTTGACTACTTTTTATGACACACTATGTTTAATGTGACAACACAATGCTCCATTATTTGTCCCCTTTTTATGACACACTATGCTTGATGTAACAACACAATACTGCATTATTTGTCCCCTTTTTATGACACTAACTTGTATTGCGCAACATTTAAATGCGCTATATATGAGCCATAGATGACACACTATGCTTGACCGCTCTTTATGACACACTATGCTTGATGTGACAACACAATGCTACATTATTTGACCGCTTTTTATGACACACTATGCTTGATGTGACGATGTGACAACACAATGCTGCATTATCTGTCCGCTTTTATGACACTAACTTGTATTACGCAACATTTAAATGCGCAATATATGAGCCATAGATGACATTCCAAGTTTATTGTACCCCACCTACCCAACGCCCCCAACCCCCATGTAACACCTCGTACCTTTAATGAAAGTTTTGATCACGATCCTAGACTTAGAAAATCAGATAAAGAATGTGGGAATTGAGATTTTTCCGTTCAGTTGTGATATGGTGGTTTACGCCCATGAACAGTGGTCGTATTCCAATTTACACCCATGAACAAACCGGCTCCGTAAACCGAAACCAAGAATTTCGAACATTCCGGAATTTGACATTTTGAGGTCATATGGTTAAATACGGACCGTATTTCACTTTATGGCCCGTATTTCAAAACGTGTTGGGAATTTGAGAAAACTTCCTTGCTGAAAGTTGTAGATCATTTAAATACCTTTCCAACGGTATCTTATGGGGGTCAAACGGACACCTGTGTAAAGAGTTATGGCCATTTTACTGAAGAGACGCAGTGCAGTCCGTATCGCAAAATACGACCCGTAAAGTCAATTTACGACCCGTAAAGTCAGTTTACGACCCGTAAACTGAAAATACGGCCAGCACAGTGCTGGACGTAAACTGCATTTTCCAGAACACTATATATTCGTCCATATCAGTTCAACTCATTATTTTTCACTCCCTCAAACCCTAGAACGACTTCCTACTCTCCTCCAACACCAAGAACACCAAGGTAAGTCCATTCTAATTATCCCAACTCCATTCTAACATATATCCTTGTAATCTAAACAAGAAATTTATCATTCCAAAACTAGGGTTTTCAAGAAAACCCATCTCAAGGTTCAAGAATTCAAGATTTTGGAAATCTTCTTCAAAGCTCGAGTCTTTAATCCAAGTTTTGGAGCGACTAAGGTATGTAGAGTTACTATCTACGTGTGGGAACATCATTGTTCTTCCCCACGCCTCAAAATCCATAAAATTATGATTTCTCTACTAAACTAGGGTTTCAATACAAAACTAGGGTTTCAATACCATGCTCATGATAACCCTAGGTCCATGTCCATGATTATATTATGTATGAATTGTTATAATTCCATCATTGTGTTCTTAATATTTCTTTATGATTATTGAGAATCCGTCCGTAATCTATGAAAACCCATATCTTGTATTCCATGGGTTCTTGCATGCATGTTTTTGAATAAAAATGCTTATTTCATGAATATCCTATATGTCTACAAGTTTTCATGCAATTGTATTTTATAACTATGTTCATACCATGACTCAAGATACATACATGCTAAGTACAAGTTAATTTACGAAAATCATGGGCTTCTTAGCCAACTATATTATGTTCATGTTTTTGGGAGTTGTACGAATTACCGAGAAGGCTCAGATAGCCTGAAACTACGTAGCCACCGTAGGACAAGGATCACTCCCCCCAGATAGGACGATACCTTAACTTTACACTGAATGGATCCATCAGGCACGTTACCACCTTATACCCCCGGCAAGGTATGGGGGCTCGCTGGTCCGGCGAGGTACCGTACTCCACGTACCCACGTGGTGATTTACCACCTTATACCCTGGCAAGGTATGGGGGCTCTGCTGGTCCGTCGAGGTACCAGACTCCACGTACCCACGTGGTGATATCACATGTCGGTTTATGAAATGCTCTCCCTACTTATTATGTTTTACCTATGTTATATATATATATACACTCATGCTCATACTCATGTTCATGTCCAGGTTTTCAGTTTCAGTTCTTATCATGTTATTTCATGTCCCATGTTATTTCATTCAGTTGCTTTACATACCAAGACATTCAACGTGCCGACGTCCCCTTTATTGCCGGGGGCTCGCATTTCACGATGCGGTATTGATATACGGACGACACATACGCTCGATAGGACAACGATCGTATCGGCTTATTGGTGAGCCCCATCTCATTCGGGGTTTAGTCAACTCTTTATTTTATGATTAGTTATGCATCTAAGGTATACTGGGGGCCTTGTCCCAGTAAGTATGTTTTCCAGTCAGACTCATGATAGAGGTTTCATAGACTAGACAAGTTAGTTATGTTATGTCAGACATTCGGAGTTGTATAGCCATTTTGGTTTATTCATGTTATTCCCGCATTCATGATTTAAACAAGTGTTTCATTAAATTATTATGACATCTCATGTTTTATAAAGGCTCATCATGCATTCACGTTATATTCCGCTCATGTTATGCCTCATGATGATTCGGAAGCCATGTGGTTCGCTCGGTCACATGCAATAAGGCACCGAGTGCCGTGTTTCGCCTGTGCCATGGTTCGGGGCGTGACAAAGCTTGGTATCAGAGCCTAGGTTCAAGTGTCTTAGGGAGTCTATGAAACCGTGTCCAGTGGGTTACTCTTATATGTGTGTGCGCGCCACACATATAAACAGTTGACCACCAAGACATTTAAGATTGTCTCACTTCTTTCAACTCTAGATCGTGCAATAGAGCTGTGTTCTCAGAAATCACTCGAACTCATGTGTTGTTTCCCATTCTACTGAATACGCCTAGTCTCAATGGATGAGGAAGATGTAAAGCTAGTCGTTATCGATGTGTTTCTTTCAGATGAAGTCATAAGGAATTATTCTAATTCGTTCTATCAAGCTTAGAGCAGTAAGTAATATTCTTTTTTCATCGAATTCTAAACGTATCGAATGCGTAAGCGGCGAGGAGGAAAATTCGAGACCCAAGACTTACCAAATAGTGCATGGTGTGTTTATCAGGTGATAATACTTTTTTTTTTTTTTAAAAACAAGTTTCGGCATGGCAGTACACATAGGTTATATACCTTACAGAATAAGTTTATTTGGATTATCTGACCATGGAGCTACAGTATAAGGATGATAGTTCTGATTTAAGACCCTACAGAGTAACATGTTATGAAATTAGCTGCAGCAATCATAAATTGTCCACGGTAGTTTTAAGCAGGAAATAGCCTAAGAGCCAACCACCTGTAATACTAGAGAGTCTCGACTTTTTCAAGGGTATATATATATATATATATATATATATATATTTTTTACCATATGATCTATGTACATGACTAGGAAGGGACTGGTGCGATAAGAAAACCATGAGCAGACGGTATTCAATTTTTGTGGGGTTAGTTTTAATTTATTTGAGCTTATTTAGATCAGACCTAGAGAGTATGATGTTAGTGAGTTACTACAGGAAGCAGATATTACTATGAGATAAAAGATATGACAATTCCCTCTTAGGTTATGTGATTAAGTATTTATCCCTGATGTGTATAGTATGATATAATTTTGAAAGTGTATAGGGAGTTTGGGGTTAGTTATTCCAATTCCTTGTTTGAGACAGATGAAATTTTCCTAAGTGTGACCCATGCCCATAATTCAGAAAAGATAGTATACAACCCCAGAATAGAGTCAGATAAGGAAGAAAAGTTAGAAATAACCTTATGCTTCACTTTAGTACTCGAGAGAAGAATTAGAGAATATGATGCTAGCAAGTGGTTAACGAAAGCATAGTGAGTAAGTTTGAATGGACACGTGAATTAGAAATTTCAGCGAGTTAGTAGAAGTACGATTGAAGCTACTTAGTCAAGTTAGCACTACTAAGGTAACCGTCTAAATACACCGAAGGCGTGTTAGAACCCAAAGGGTTTAAGTTAAATTCGAGGTATAGACATGGGTGAAAGAAGAAAACCATCTAAGCAGTAAGAGAGTAAGCTGCAGAAAGAAAGAGCCTTTAAGTGCTATCAGAAAATAGTTTCCCCCAAGACTGACAAAGCTAGTATGTTAGTCATGTACATTAGAAACCCATTCATTTAAGTAATCCAGTTCTCCCGGTATTGCTTGAAGTAAGCCAAAGAAATGAGTTGTCAGTATGTTAGAGGAACTTAGCAGAATCACTAGATGACCACTTATCGCTAACTCAAGGATCCACAAAGCTTTAAACATTAGCTTTTGAACTAAGGGGGAGATCATGCGATAAAGTGCCGATATAAACTATGTGTTTTGTAAGTTGATAGGTGTTAGGGAGATTATGTCGAAGGATCACAGTTTCATGTTGCTAAGATCAAGTGTGTGGAATTCGTCTTTTGTCATGTCGGCGAGATCAAGTTTTAGGGCGAATAAAAGGTTTACGAGTGTAACGTTTCCAATTTCAGAATAATTCATGCACTATGTAGTACCAATGCCCAAACGTACTCTACACATGCATAGCATATCTATCTTATGCCCTTGTTAAAGCTTTACACTCCACGTTTAAGGTATAAGAAATAAGACTCCATACAATAGCAAGCTATGCAAGGGAATGTTCTTTCATGTTTCTCAGATCAGGTTGTACTCATGACCAAGATTAAAGACCGCATTCATGTCTCACGTATCTATCGTGCTTTTATACCCATGACCACGTTCTAGCTTCTAAGTGCTTTCCAAATATGATGTTGATTTTGATAATGATTGAGGAGAAGGTAACACAATAGTTTAAACAATAGTTTAAAGACTAAAAATGCCTTAGGTAAATGATTTATTTCAACTCCAAAGATATGCTACCTACGTTCTCACGTACTTGTGCCCACGACCGACTTCTTTAAGCATCCACATATAGAAATAGCATAACAGTGGAGTTGGTAGGTAACGATAAGGGTAAGTCAAGATGGATGCCCTACCCACGATTCTACGTAACTCATGCTTATGTTCCTCTGGTTACTGTTTTAGAGCAGCTCGTAGCTTAGCACAAAGGATGCCATTTTCTTTTCCGAAGCACTTATGCCCTGTTTAAGTTCAAGATGACTTTCTACTTACGCCTTAGTCTTACTTTCATACTCATGAACTCAAGTCCATACGCCATGGTATGTAGGTACTCATATAAACGCTATATTTTTCATGGTCCCATGCCCCATGTCATGCTATTCACGTTTCATGCCGTATGAATAATGTTCCCATGCACGCATGTTCCACGTTACGTCCTCCATGTACAATGCACCATGTCATGTCTCGTTCTTTAAAGTAAAGTATCTTATATGAATAGTACCAATAATTCCTTTTCTCTCGGTCCTATAATTCGCTCACGGGAATGAGCAAGATGAGCTAAGGTATTCGTAATCATGATTTACAGCTAGCAAGATAATCAGAAGTAAGGTGCATTCCTATATTCAAATAGATATCTTTTCATGTACCCTATGGTACTTGTCTCGGGAGTATTCTACTCAGATTCGACGTATTCATGTCATGCCTATGCTAGATATTTATGAACACCTATGTTAGGGTTATATTCTTGTTATACGACTGAAGTCTGTCGCATTCACATCGAGATTGCGCTTACATTCAAAGCCTAAGTCATACTCCTATCTCATATTACCATGGTGACATACGAACGTCTGTGATTAAGTCTCTAAGTATCCAAATCCTACCCGCGCTTAGTATTTAACCCACATGTTGTAACAATCATGTTTTCGACATTCAGATCCCATGTTACGATATCCATTTTCACACGTATTCGTATCTCATGACAGTTTAGCACTCATGTATTCATGTCATCCAGTCTTCGTGTATTTATGTCCCACGTCATGCATCTCACGCCCAGGTAATCATGTCATGTTCGTGCCTATTTCCAGTACTCATGTCATTCGTGCCTACGCATTTCTTTCAAACCATGTATAGTAATCATATAATCATTCAGTCAATATCCGTGTGTTCAGGCCAGCTCAGTATTTATGTTAGATACATTAAAGATTCAGTAATCACGTTATGTCACATCATGCCTATTAAGATGCTATGTGAGTTGTGTGTTGGTACTTTAGTTAGCTGACAAGCATTTGAAAAATGTCATGAGGGTCCGAATTATGAAGGAAGTCCTGCCAAAAATTTTGTAGATTCCAGAGTTAGTAGCGATTCTTAACCACTAGTCATAAATCGAGGACAAATGTTTCATGATTATCATTCATGTAGGCGCTACTCAGTTTCATGTTCCCCATGCACATGTTTCCATGTAATCACGTATTCAGTTCATGATCCATGACCATGTTCCCACGTAACCATGTCAAGCTCTTACGTTTTACGTCATGTTTCTTTCATGTTCATGTATTCAAGCCATGTCCAGCCATGTTCTTAACCATGACCCATCATTCGAGGACGAATGATCCCAAGGGGGAGATATTGTAACACCTCGTACCTTTAATGAAAGTTTTGACCAAGATCCTAGACTTAGAAAATCAGATAAAGAATGTGGGAATTGAGATTTTTCCGTTCAGTTGTGATATGGTGGTTTACGCCCATGAACAGTGGTCGTATTCCGATTTACGCCCATGAACAAGGCCCGTAAACCGAAACCAAGAATTTCGAACATTCCGAATTTGACATTTTGAGGTCATATGGTTAAATACAGACCGTATTTCACTTTACGGCCCGTATTTCAAAACGTGTTGGGAATTTGAGAAAACTTCCTTGATGAAAGTTGTAGATCATTTAAATACCTTTCCAACGGTATCTTACGGGGGTCAAACGGACACCTGTGCAAAGAGTTATGGCCATTTTACTAAAGAGACGCAGTGCAGTCCGTATCGCAAAATACGACCCGTAAAGTCAATTTACGACCCGTAAAGTCAGTTTACGACCCGTAAACTGAAAATACGGCCAGCACAGTGCTGGACGTAAACTGCATTTTCCAGAACACTATATATTCGTCCATATCAGTTCAACTCATTATTTTTCACTCCCTCAAACCCTAGAACGACTTCCTACTCTCCTCCAACACCAAGAACACCAAGGTAAGTCCATTCTAATTATCCCAACTCCATTCTAACATATATCCTTGTAATCTAAACAAGAAATTTATCATTCCAAAACTAGGGTTTTCAAGAAAACCCATCTCAAGGTTCAAGAATTCAAGATTTTTGAAATCTTCTTCAAAGCTCGAGTCTTTAATCCAAGTTTTGGAGCGACTAAGGTATGTAGAGTTACTATCTACGTGTGGGAACATCATTGTTCTTCCCCACGCCTCAAAATCCATAAAATTATGATTTCTCTACTAAACTAGGGTTTCAATACAAAACTAGGGTTTCAATACCATGCTCATGATAACCCTAGGTCCATGTCCATGATTATATTATGTATGAATTGTTATAATTCCATCATTGTGTTCTTAATATTTCTTTATGATTATTGAGAATCCGTCCGTAATCTATGAAAACCCATATCTTGTATTCCATGGGTTCTTGCATGCATGTTTTTGAATAAAAATGCTTATTTCATGAATATCCTATATGTCTACAAGTTTTCATGCAATTGTATTTTATAACTATGTTCATACCATGACTCAAGATACATACATGCTAAGTACAAGTTAATTTACGAAAATCATGGGCTTCTTAGCCAACTATATTATGTTCATGTTTTTGGGAGTTGTACGAATTACCGAGAAGGCTCGGTTATAGCCGAAACTACGTAGCCACCGTAGGACAAGGATCACTCCTGTTTTATAGGACGATACCTTAACTTTACACCGAATGGATCCATCGGCACGTTACCACCTTATACCCCCGGAAAGGTATGGGGCTCTCCCGGTCCCGGCGAGGTACTCTCATAACTCCGTGTACCCACGTGGTGATTTACCACCTTATACCCCGGCAAGGTATGGGGGCTCTGGCCGGTCGGCGAGTACCAGACTCCACGTACCCACGTGGTGATATCACATGTCGGTTTATGAAATGCTCTCCCTACTTATCATGTTTTACCTATGTTATATATATATATACACTCATGCTCATGCTCATGTTCATGTCCGTGTTTTCGGTTTCGGTCTTATCATGTTATTTCATGTCCCATGTTATTTCATTCGGTTGCTTTACATACCAAGATACATTCAATGTCTTTGACGTCCCCTTTTATTGCCCGGGGGCCTGCATTTTACGATGCAGGTATTGATATACAGGACGACACATCTGCTCAGTAGGATAGCAGTCGTATCAGCTTATTGGTGAGCCCCACCTCATTCGGGGTTTAGTCAACTCTTTATTTTATGATTAGTTATGCATCTAAGGTATCTTTGGGGCCTTGTCCCGATAGTATGTTTTCCAGTCAGACTCATGATAGAGGTTTCATAGACTAGACAAGTTAGTTATGTTATGTCAGACATTCGGAGTTGTATAGCCATTTTGGCTTATTCATGTTATTCCCGCATTCATGATTTAAACAAGTGTTTCATTAAATTATTATGACATCTCATGTTTTATAAAGGCTCATCATGCATTCACGTTATATTCCGCTCATGTTATGCCTCATGATGATTCAGCAAGCCATGTGGTTCGCTCGGTCACATGCAGTAAGGCACCGAGTGCCGTGTTTCGCCCAGGCCATGGTTCGGGGCGTGACACCCCACCCCCGCCCCTTGACCATCTCACCCCCGCCAACCCCGAACCCCCACTCCGCTCCCCATCCAACCTTCATAGTGTTTTGCTAGATTACATATAAATGCTCGTGTAATTTTGTTATTTACTTACAATAATACTAGAAAATAAGTAGGAAACCTACTCGTTTTCCCAAAAAACATTTTCCTTCGCACCAAAAACATCCTAAAAGGTTGCTCTATCTAATAGTTAAAAAAATATTCCAATACACATAGAGATGGATTATATGCATCGGATATTTTATCCTAAAACACAGTGGTATACCAATTATCCCCGAACACAAATTTTGCACAGCATATTGGTATTGGTAACGAATAAAACAAAAAGAAATGAAGCTTACCCAACATTGTATACGATTATCAATATAATTGCTGAACAAAAAGAATCAGTAAAGACGGAGAATTTCGATCAGTACAGAAAAAAATGAGTGATTATATATTGTCATGAATAAAAAAGTTAGGTGATTTCATGTCATCCAAAAAAGTATTTAAATTTGATTTTGAAAACAACGTTTATTTGGAAAAGCAGCGAGAATATTTACAATCAAAGAATATCAATATTTTTAGTTTATCAAAATATTGAAAAAGTGGGTTAAGTTGGGCGAATTAATCGACCCATTATTTAGTCCATCTTGACTAGTTTATCTTTTCAAACAAGTTTTGAGGCGGGGTTGGCGTTAAGATTGACCATCTATAAGTTCAAATTCCGGCCATCTTGACCTGCCCAACTTTAAGCCAAATGACCCATTTGCCAACCCTAGACTTTTAGAGCTAATAAAAGGCTAATGACTTATTCAAATTTGAGGGTTAGGGTTTCCATCAATATCGTTGATTTTTGGTAATATTTGCATTTAATTAATAATTTTTAAGGGGAGTGAAAATATAGCTGAATAAGTAAAAGGAAACGGAGAGAGTAATAGCCTGTTTAGTCAAGCTTCCAAAATATGTTTATTTTGAAAAATGATTTTTGTCATAACTATTTTCCAGAAAATACTTTTGGAGAGCAGTATATTTTTCTTGGCCAAGGTTCTGAAAATTTTTATGAGAAAAAAAATTACTTTTCAACTTCTAAAAGATATTTTGTGTTGCAACTTAAAAACACTTTAAACTGCCGTGGTTGTTAAAACCACCATCATATGTTGAGTTGGAGTACATTTTTATACATATTGTAACATGTGCAGAGTACATTATTGTAGTAAATCATTACAAGTCTTGCATGGAATTAGAACGTTTGAGGAGTTAGTGAGTCAATGTTTCACTTTCCATGGAAAAGTAAAGACTAAGAATTCAAATGTGTGTGGCAATTACTAATTTCTACTTATGGAAAAGTAAAGACAAGACTAAGAATTCAAATGTGTGTGGCAATTACTATTTTCTACTTATGGAAAAGTAAAGACTAAAGAATTCAAATGTGTGTGGCAATTACTAATTTCTGCTTATGGAAAAGTAAAGACTAAGAATTCAAATGTGTGTGGCAATTACTATTTTCTACTTATGGAAAAGTAAAGTGCATGGAAAAAGCAAGCACTTTCAGAGAAAGTGTAAATATGGTGGTCCATTTTTTCATCTGTTCATTTAATTAGGTTGTTCTGGTTTTGTCTTTTTTATTTTTATCCATGTGTTACACATCTATATTTTTTTCGCGTCAATAAATACAGAAAATAAGTTCCCTCAAAAAGAAAACAAGCTTAAAAAGGAATAGAGAATCATAACAAGACTTGTGTGTAAAATACAACGTGAAATCAGAACGATCTGGAAGTCAATGAGTCTTTGTCTCACTCTCCAGGGAAAGTATAAAACCAAGGAATTAGTAAAATGTAAAACTGGAAAAGAGAAAGAGAGACAAAGCTGTGAAAAAGAAATAGTTTACTGAATTAAATTTAGTAGCACAAGAGAAAGGGCATGGAAGAATTCAATTCAGACAAGGATATATGATACAAAAGATCATGACCACTTAATATATGATAGACACGTTTGGTTCTCAATTCTCATATCCAAATTAGTGGACCATATCCAGCAAATCAGCAATTCTCACCCTTAGACCAGTAAATTTCTAGACTACATTATCTCTAATATACTTTGTACTAGTTTGAGATGAGTTTTTAGATGAAACAATATAACTAGTGAGAATTCATATAGCTGACGTCTTGATTTCTCCAATGGTCCTCGACTATTGATAATTATCTCAAAACTCACTTTATTTCTTTGTTTTGTAACATATAAATCACTCAATTATTGTTATTTCACGTATGAAGTACTCAACCAGTTCAGGTGATACTTCTGGTAGATATTGCTGATGTGAAGTTCTTTTTAAGCAAAACTTTAAAAAAATGAAAACCTATCAATTTTAATAAGTAAATTGACCTGCTCCACGTGTCTGACCCGCTAACAATTATAATAAATATTTTCGTGTTGCCCCCAAAGAATAAAAATCGAAAATAGAAAGTAAGTTTTTTACGAGATGTAGTAAATGAGGATCTCAAATCAAGATATATGAAGACATATTATTCACAAACCGTTGAGTCTATACTGAGAATTAGTACGGGTGTGGTTTAATGGACAATGAAGTGGACGAAAACCATAGGAAATCCGTAGGGTTCAAATTAAGAAACCTACTCGTTTTCCCAAAAAACATTTTCCTTCGCACCAAAAACACCCTAAAAGGTTGCTCTATCTAATAGTTAAAAAAAATATTCCAATATACATAGAGATGGATTATATGCATCGGATATTTTATCCTAAAACACAGTGGTATACCAATTATCCCCGAACACAAATTTTGTACAGCATATTGGTATTGGTAACGAATAAAACAAAAAGAAATGAAGCTTACCCAACATTGTATACGATTATCAATATAATTGCAGAACAACCAAAAGAATCAGTAAAGACGGAGAATTTCGATCAGTACAGAAAAAAATGAGTGATTGTATATTGTAATGAATAAAAAAGTTAGGTGATTTCATGTCATCCAAAAAGTATCTAAATTTGATTTTGAAAACAACGTTTATTTGGAAAAGCATTAGCGAGAATATTTACAATCAAAGAATATCAATATTTTTAGTTTATCAAAATATTAGAAAGGTGGGTTAAGTTAGTGCGGAATCGGTCGACTCATTATTTAAATTTTATCTTGGCTCAAATTATCTTAATTTCAAACAAATTTTGGATAGGGTTAAGCATTAGCCTATTTATAAATTCAACCCATCTTAGCCCGCCCAACTTTAACGCAAATGACCCATTTGCCAACCCTAGACTTTTAGAGCTAATAAAAGGCTAATGACTTATTCAAATTTGAGGGTAAGGGTTTCCATCAATATCGTTGATTTTTATAGATCAACAAATATAGGGGTCATTATCATATAGGTATCCATAAAGTCAAGAGCTAGAGAAATAAATCAAATCATGAAGATGTCAATGGCGGATTCAGAATTTTTATTCAGGAGTTTCAGAAAAAATAATGTTATTCTTGGAAATCGAACCTAGAACGCTGGAGACAATTTAAAACACCCTAATCCACGTGAGTTAACCCTTTGCATTTATTCAAGGTATTCAAATATATATATATATATATGTGTGTGTGTGTGTGTGTGTGTGTATGTGTGTGTGTGTGTACATAAATATAAAAAATCTACCCTATATATATACTATAATTTTTTATCGAGGGTGAACATCCTCACTAGGCTGCAGATCCGCCCCTGGAAGATACATGCACTGATGGACAGGAATATAAAGAATTTTTCCGGAAAACGTGAAATATACATCAACTATGTCAAAAGTCCTTAACAGTTTCGGCAACCTCTGAAACTCCAAGAACAAATATTAAGTGAAGGGTAATTTCATAATCTAATAAATAATAAATATGATCACATTCCACTGCTTTATTTTTTATAGGCATAATAATACGTAAACATGTTCTCAAACTGAGGTCATCAGGTGCTTTCTACACCTGGAACAACAAACAAAAGGATGATAAAAGGGTCTATAGTAGAATAGACAGGGTTCTAGTTAATGGAGACTGGCTCACTACACTACCGAGTTCTGAGGTTCACTTTGGGAATGAAGGACTTATGGACCACTGCCCAGCAATGATAAATTGGGAAGATGGCACCCAAAGAACAAAGCCAAGATTCTATTACTTTAATATGTGGAGTCAAGCCTCGGACTTTCAACAAAAAGTAAGGAAAAATTGGATGAAAAGAATTGAGGGAACTAAAATGTTCCAGCTGGTGGGCAAACTAAATAGATTGAAAGGTACCCTCCGAAGCATAAACAAGAGACACTTCAACGAGGTGGAAACCCCGAGCGAGTAAAACGCAAGAACTTTGGAGGAATGCCAAACCGCACCGCAAAGATAATCCTACAAGTGTAGACTTAATTCGAACGAGAGAGATACGAAATAGCGGCAACATACCACAAATTACACCAAGCAAGGATTCAATTCCTTAAACAAAAGTAAGATCCACTGGCCGACGGTAAGGGGACTTAAATACGGCGTTTTACCATAATATGCTAAAAGTAAGAAGGAACAAAAATAGAGTGTTCAACATCGGAGACAAGAAATGGTGGATTGTAACGGACCCTCCCGGTAGCTAAGGCATTTGTGGACTTCTATCTTGCGGCCAGTACTTTAAAAGTCGAAAGAGCTCATGTGTGCGGTGCCACAGCTTAAAAAGGGCTATTCGTCCTTGGAGCAGTTCACAAAGAGATGCTAAATTAGGGGAGGTAACAGATTCTGAGGTGAAAAAGGCCTTATGGGGTATAGCAGGTGAAAAGGCACCAGGGCCAGATGGCTATGGGAGCCAATTTTTTAAGGATTGCTGGGACATAGTAGGCACAGATCTTATAGCAGGGGTGAAAGAGTTTTTTGAAACAGGGAAAATACTCAAGGTGTGGAATAACACGGTATTAACTCTTATACCAAAATCAGAACACGCAGAAACTGTCGGCGACTACAGGCCCATAGCCTGCTGTAATACAACTTACAAAGTAATATCAAAGGTACTCTCAAACATATTGAAACTAGTCCTCCCAAGCATCATCTCAGCAAATCAGAGTGCATTTGTGGCAGGCCGAACAATTGTCCAAAACTGTCACGACCCAAATCATGGATCATGCGGGCACCCACACTAACCCTCCCTGGTGGGCGAACCCTTCAGATAACTACCTTAATTTGATACAACATGCGGAATAAATACTTTTATTATAAGAAATTTCCAAAATCCGGTCTAGACTCATACAAAGAGCTTCTAAGAAGTTTACAATTTGAATAGATAACGAGACTCAAAGCCGGATACGACTTCTTTTAAGGATAGATAACAACAATCTAAGGAGAGACTCGGGTTGCAATAGCTCACCCAAACGTCTTTGACGAATGCCTCGAAACGGTCGTGAGACTCCGAACATCACTCGAAAATAACTCTACACTCCGGAAGGAGTGTAAGAAGAGTAGTATGAGCACAACACAAGGCTCGTAGGTATCATAGGCCGACAATGGTTAGTTCACGCATATAAACAAGAAGCAACTAACAAGTAAGCGATAAGTAATCAAACACGGTACACATCTAGCACGTACGAGAAAGTCTTGCATTAACGATAGTCACAAGTGGATCTCAATATCTCTCGGATTATAAGCCTAGGGAGAATTCTATAAACCTCGATTCCATCCAAACTTTAAAATAAATACTCACAAACAACACTCGGTAATTCACAAATCAAGAATCAATCGGAAGAACGTGCCATGCAATGACATGAATGACCATTCAAACGGAGTGCTATGCAATGCAATGTCGTGCTATGTAAATGTTATGCAATGCAAGAGTCACCTCTCACACTCCACTCCCGTACACGTACGATGCTATGGCAATGCCTCATAGTCATGACCCATGGGGGACCCGCGAAGTCCATGTACCACTCGTGCTCTCCGGCGAAACCCCCGAGGCTATCAATCACTCTCAATCTCCCAGAAACCTCGAGTCTCTCTCGTCACTCTCAATCTCCCGCGAAACCTCGAAGTCTCTCTCGTCACTCTCAATCTCCCAGAAAAACCTCGAGTCTCTCTTGTCACTCTCAATCTCCGCAAAAACTTCGGAGTCTCTCAATCACTCTCCTCACCATTATAACAACATAAGAGTAATATGAAAGCATGTCATGCATGATATCGGGCCTCAACTATATCACCAATACGCAATAAACAAGTACAAGTCATATTATTGCCCACGACTCAATCATCAATATTACCCTTCCTTTCATAAGGAGGGAGCTAGTATGTGATAAAGATACAACTAGGTGATAATTACATCACATAGCACATAGAATATGGGATGCATGCCTCGCATGGAATCAACCTCAATAATCACCGCAATCATAGGTTCCATAGATTCATACTAGGAATTGCAATTCAATATTCAATTCTCGCAATAACCTTCCTCTTCCATATGACCAGGTGGGATAACAAGAGAGAGAGAATTATATCAAATACATGAAATCACAATACAATGAAAGCTCACATAACAATATCGTAATAATGGCGACGAGCCCACATAACAACATCACAATAATGGCGACAAGCCCACATAACACTGGCAAAACCAACCTAGATGGAATTTACCTCCATACCATGCCCGAAGGCCTATCATGCTTTCCCCGTCAATCACTACTATTTACATACGTTTCGCTAACCTGAGTCTAGACATAAAGTAAACCGTAACCTACCTCACGTCGAACAAAGTGTCACGAACTTTCACGCCAAAGCTTTTTCCTTCGAAGTGCTTCCGATCGGACAAGGTCTTTAGTGCTTATTCGTCACACAATATGTGTACGCTACCCAATAATACTTCAACCTATATTAAGACGCCAACAACTATGGTTAAGCTACAGGAGATTCAAACGTATTCTAACGTTAGTAACTCCTTTCTAGATGTTTAAGCGATGTTTTCTCTTGTATCTAAACCAACCACATACTACCAATACAACATCAATAATTATGTGTTCAATACCAATCCGGACAGCCCACACAATATTCTAAAATGTACCACATTCATAACATGCAATAACGATTCACATACGGCTTCGACATTCTCAAGTTACTTTTATTAGTTTGTAGCCTTAACGTTTTCATGTAACAACTTATAACACCCATCCAACATACAATATGATGTATACTCTTAACTTATAATTATTCTTTCCAACTTAATGAAAACACAAGTCCAAAACAGTCCCTAGCCAACAACACATCCAAAACAGTCCCTAACCGACAACATAACACTGTTCGGAATTCTTGCAAACGTTTACGAACATACTAAGCCAACCACATGCGATTTTTTATACATCATTTCATGTCTTCTTTTCATATAATTTCAGTAAGTTATGACCAGCTATCCACACGACAAGTACAACATCAATTCATACGCAACTACGCTATATCGTCATTTCTATAATCCTTATAACAACTCACAAATGACTTTAGTTTCAACTCCAATCATTAAACACCTTCATTTCCATCATAAATTTCATGATAATAACAATCAAAATATCAAGTAAAAATAGTTCACTAACTTCCTCACAAAACATGTCCACACATGATTTCAACATGCTTCAACATCACTCACATAAAATCATAGATTCACTTTATTTTCATACTAACACAACTTCACCTTTAACCTCCCAATTCTTTTCATTCTTTTTACCTTGAGATCTATGATAGTAACAACCATAAGTACCAAAGAAAAATCAGTCCATCAATACCACCAAAACAGTCCCCACGGCCACAACAACATTCCAACACCTATGTTGAAGAGAAAAATCAGTCCATCAATACCACCAAAACTAGTCCATCATATACCTATTCGTGTCTCTACTCCTGTCGGAGATTCTGTGATAGTAGATCGGGTCTATAAGTCTTGTGTAGTCACATTTATGGGGTATGATACGTGGGTAGACTTGGTTATTTTGGATATGGTGGATTTTGATATTATTTTGGACATGGACCAAGTTATCTCCCTATCATGCTATTTTTAGATCGTCACGCCAAGACAAGCCACGTTAGCCATGCCGTATTCCGCGATTAGAGTGGAAGGGTACTCCTAGTCCAAAGACCTAAGAAGATCATATCATTTCTTCGGCAAAG
>NC_081347.1:60090513-60122353 GCF_029784015.1 Lycium ferocissimum
TTACTTTTTCCTTCAAGTTGTCAAAGCTGAAAATTCAAGTCAACAAGCGTCTTAAAAGGATTATATATTGTGTAGAGAAAAAGCAAGAAGAGATAATATACGTAAATATAGAGATTACTCGGACTCTTCAAAAGTATTGCCGCACCCGTGTTGGATCCTCCAAAAATACACTACTTTTTAAGGACCCGACACGCACCCAATGACATTTTAGGCGAGTCCGAGTAACTTAGCTTTTTGGCTGTACCAGAAGGAGATATTCATGATAGTTGTTCACTGATTCAATTGCCAATTACATGGGGGAGGTCAAACACTCAAAATAGTAGCTTGTTTGACTTCTTAACCGGGAATTTTAGACTTCAATGGAGCTTGTCTGATGATTGTGGTAAATGTTACTATGAAGGAGGTCGATGTTTAACTGAAAACAACAACAAATCTTGTTGTTCCTCTAATCCCACAGGGAATTTATACTAAAGCTTTCTTCATCTTGCCCATTTAGTGATCTTCAGTTTGCTCAGAACAAATACTAAGATAGTTTCTAAAAGACATCCTAAATCCAGTTTGATAATTGTAATTAAGTCCTCCCACAATATATATTTAAGATTTTGTGATTTTCTTTGGCTGCAACAAAAAAAAATCAAAAGGAGTTCTAGTTGCAGGTAACTATTGAATTGATAGTTGCTGACGAGGACAGTTTGTTAGAGGTTGTTAGAGTGTAATGATTAAAGAGTTAGTGGGAGTTTTGAAAATTAGTTAGTTTGTTAAATCGCACATGTGAAGTGCACATGTAGAGGTTGTATAAATAAGGTGTATATCACCTTCATTTTGATATATCAGAAAAATATCTTCTCTTCTCTCTTCCTTCTTCCACAAGATTGTGATCAATGCAGTTCATTTACAAGTTTTTCATGAAAATCAGTCTTCCATGACCGAATTTAACATGGTATCAAAGCGGGTAACACGATCAAACTGATAAGAGAAGGAAGAAATACAAACGAGATACAGAAAAACACATATTCAAATTTGAAGCTCAAATTCAGCCATTAATGGCGATAACTGAAGATACAACAACAGTCAATGAAGTAACAACCTTAGACCACAATCATCCACTTTATCTCCAAGCTTCAGATGCACTAGGTGTCGTACTTATACCGATGAAACTCAAAGGGCCAGAAAACTATGCCTTGTGGAGTAGATCGATGAAATTAGCACTTAGGAAAAAAAGGAAAGCTTGGATTCATTGAGGAACGTGTATGAAGGCTTCATACAAAGGAGCATTGGAAGAACAATGGGAGAAATGCAATGCAATTGTTGTATCATGGATTACAAGCAAAATTACAAGTGAATTACTACCTGGAATAATATATGCTTCCAATGCAAAGAGAATCTGGTTGGATTTTGCTGAGAAATTTGATAGAAGTGATCTAACTAGGTCATATCATGTATGGACTGAGATTGCATCTTTGAAGCAAGGTACTGACTCAATAACACATTACTATTCAAAATTGACAGATTTGTGGGCTGAACTAGATGTGATGATTCCATCACCTAGATGTGAGTGTAGAGAATCTGCTGAATATGTAGTACATTTGAAGTCTCAAAGACTGTTGCAATTTCTAATGGGATTAAATGAGAGTTATGGAACTATAAGGAGTAATATACTTGCTAGGAAGCTAGTTATAACTGTTAATGAAGCTTATGCTATAGCAGCACAAGAAGAAAGTCAAAGAACTTTAGGTGTAATGGACAAGACTAGAGAAGCATTGACTTTGCTAGCTGGTAGAACACAGAACTTTAAGCCTAAAAGGTTTGGTGCTTGTGAAGTGTGTGGTTTCAGAAATCATCCTACAGAGAAATGCTATAGATTGGTGGGATATCCAGCTAATTTTAAAAGCAAAAGGAAAGGGAATGATGAATACAAGCATGGAAATGGTAATTTCAGGCCAAATGGAGACGAGAGACTAGCTGCTCATTTCACTAAGGAAGCAGAGGAAACAACTAGTGGTGGAACCATTATTGTTAATCATCTCTCTGAGGAACAGTATAGTGATCTGGTAGACAGAATGGACCGACCAGAATAGGAAATTGTGTTGCAAACATGGCAGGTATTACTACATTATTGACAAAAGTAGGTTGTGATTATGAGTGGATAGTCGATAGTGGAGCAACACATCATATTACACCTAGTAAAGAGCTTTTAAATGATATTAGAAAGTTAGAAGATCATAGTAATAATGCAGTCCAAGTGCCAACAGGAAGTAAATGTCATATAGATGGTGTAGGCAGTACACAAATTTTGTAAAAACATGAATTGAAAAAAGTACTACATGTGCCAAACTTAAGTTTAATTTATTGTCAGTGTCCAAGCTGACTAGGGAACTTGGTTGTTCAGTGTCCTTTTACCCAGATTTTTTCTTATTTCAGGAACTCTATACTGGCAAAGTGATGGGGATTGGTAAAGAAAGGGATTTTTTGTACATATCAAGAAGACATGTAGTTCTACCTACAATAAATTTTGCAGTATCCAATAATAGCAGCACTGATGGGAAGCTATGGCACTTGAGACTTGGACATGCATCAATCAAGACTTTAGAGCATATCAAGTCACTTCAAAACATCACCAATAAGGATGTACAACATACATATGAGATCTGTCATTTGTCCAAACAATGCAGGTTAAAATTTCCTAGTAGTAGCAGTACTTTTAGTCATGTTTTTTGTTTGGTGCATGTTGATGTATGGGGCCCTTATAGGAAGGCTACACATGACAAGAAATACTACTTTGTGACAATAGTTGATGATTGTAGTAGATACATATGGATATGTCTGATACATTCAAAATGTGAAGTGATTGTAGTCCTTAAAGATTTCTTGATATTAGTGAAAAATCAATTTTTTTTGTCTGTAAAAATCTTGAGATCAGATAATGGAACTGAGTTTTTTCAATCTTCTTGCACTGAGTTGTTTACTTCTAATGGTATTGTACATCAAAGTATTTGTTCATATACACCACAACAGAATGAGATAGTAGAGAGAAAACATAGACACATATTAGAAAAGGCAAGGGCTTTGAGATTTCAGAGTTCTTTTCCCATTCAATTCCGAGGTGAATGCATCAAAACTGCAGTATACCTTATTAACGGGCAGCCAACAGATACTCTTGGTAGGAAAATCACCATATGAGATGTTGTTTGGAAAGCATCCAAAACTAGATCATATCAGAAAATTTGGTTGCTTATGCTATGCTAGCAAGTTTCCAAGGGGGGATATATTTGCACCAAGGGCTAGAAAATCAATATTGATAGGTTATTCAGAGACTTAGAAAGGATACAAACTATATGATTTGGTTGATCATGTGTTCTTTGTGAGCAGAGATGTAAACTTCAGAGAATATCAGTTTCCATATGCACAACTTCCTGCCTTCACTTCACAAGACATGTTTGAGTTGTCAGACTTGCCTCATACAACTACTGATCCAACTGAAGTTAATCCTATCATTTTGAAAGATGCTAATCCTGATATGGGTAGTATTGATCCTAGTCCTTCACCTTGTCAAGAGATAGAACCAGCCTCAGCCTCATAAGATGGTAACCAGCTGCAGACCTTGATCTTGATATTCATGCATAGGATGATACAGGATTACCCATTCTTGACCCTGAACCAGGATCACCTCTTGCTGCTGGTGATCCTATCCATCATGTAACTGATCATGTAGTTGAACACCTAAGGGGTAATGCTAGACCATTTAGCGTTTCTAAACGTACAACTTGGTTAAATGACTATGTCACCATTTTTAAGTTGTCTGATTCAGGTAAGTATCTTATAGCCAGTTCTGTGTCTTATTCTCACTTACCTAGCTCATATCAAGCTTACTTAGGTGCTCTAACTACTAAGACTGAACCTAGAACCTTTAAAGAGGCTTCACAAGATTGCAAATGGGTAGAGGCTATGAAGGATGAAATTTCTGCTTTAGAAGGAAATAGTACTTGGGAGGTTGTAGATTTGCCACCTGGTAAGAAGGCCATTGGATCAAAGTGGGTGTTCAAAATCAAGTATAAAGCTGATGGAAGTGTGGATAAGTACAAATCTAGGCTAGTAGCCAAAGGTTATAATCAGCAAAAAGGATTGGATTATCATGAAACTTTCTCACCTGTTGCAAAGATAGTTAGGTTAGAACTGTAATAAGCATAGCAGCTTCTAGAGATTGGCCTTTACTTCAAATGGATGTGAATAATGCCTTTTTACAAGATGATTTATTTGAAGAAGTCTATATGGCATTACCTCAAGGTCTTCACAGAGAGGGAGACCAAAGTGTGCAAGCTTTTGAAAACATTATATGGTTTAAAACAATCATCAAGGCAATGGAACATAAAACTATCTAGTACACTGATGGCAGTAGGATATAATCAAAGCCCTTTTGATCATTCACGATTCACTAAGCAAGATGGTGATGCCATGATGGTTATACTTGTATATGTTGATGATCTTTTGATCACAGGAAGCAGTCAACAAATGTTCAAAGCAGCTCAACAGACTTTACACAACAATTTCAAAGTCAAGGATTTGGGACAGCTCAGATATTTTCTGGGAATTGAAGTTATGAAATCAAAAAGGGGCATTCTACTTAACTAGAGAAAATACACATTGGAACTTATATCCAATGTCGGTTTAAGTGGTGCTAAACCAGCTTCCACACTAATGGAGTTGAATGTCAAGCTTACTCTTTGCAGAATATGATTCAGTTTTGATCAAGACTGAGGGTCAGAAGATTGATGATCCCCTACTATCAGATGTTCATGGATATTAGCAATTGATAGGAAAGCTGATATACTTGACTATTACAAGGCCTGATATTTGCTTTGCAGTTCAAGTACTCAGTCAATTCATGCAACAACCAAAGAGGTCACATTAGGAAGCAGTCTTGAGAGTACTCAGATATTTGAAGAATGCACCAAGATAAGGGATCTTGTTGAGTAGAAGTTTAATCACCAAGCTTACAGCATTTTGTGGTTCAGACTGGGCTGCTTGTCCAAATACAAGGAGGCTAGTTCTGAGGCTATGTTATACAGCTTAGAGATTCCTTGATCTCTTGGAAGTCAAAAAAGTAGCATACAGTGAGCAGGAGTTCAACAGAAGATGAGTATAGAAGCATGGCAGCTACAGTAGCTGAAATTGTATAGTTGATGGGACTGTTGAAAGATTTGAAGGTTCACATTAATACACCGGTCGCACTATGTTATGATAACAAAGCAGCTATGCAGATAGCTTCAAATCCCATATTTCATGAAAGAACAAAGCATATAGAGATTGATTGCCACTTTGTGAGGGAGAAGCTCAAGGAGGGACTGATCAAGCCAGAGTTTGTTGGTTCCAAATTTCAATTGGCAGATGTGCTCACAAAAGGTCTTGGAGTTAGTCAGCATCATTACTTACTTAGCAAGCTTGGGGTGATCAATGTCTTCTCACCACCAGCTTGAGGGGGAGTATTGAATTGATAGTTGCTGACTAGGACAGTTTGTTAGAGGTTGTTAGAGTTTAATGATTAAAGAGTTAGTGGGAGTTTTGAAAATTAGTTAGTTGGTTAAATTAGACATGTGAATTAAACGTTTAGAGGTTGTATAAATAAGGCGTATATCACCTTCATTTTCATATATTATAAAATATCTTTTCTCCTCTCTTTCTTCTTCCACACGATTGTGATCAATGTAATTCATTTACAAGTTCTTCATGAAAATCAGTCTTCCATGACTGAATTTAACAATAACTATCTATGGCCACAAATTTCCATTTCATATCACTAGATGTTCGACTTGTCATTCAAGATCTGATTTATTGCTATGTGTTTTCTTCAAATTGTTACACGCAGATATCGGCCTTGATCCTTTGACTTAGCTCATCACGCTATCTATCGGTTCAAGGGATGAAAAGGCAGTTCTTCTTTATTCAAGGCAAAATATAATTATTATTTTCTTTCTTAGAACAAAATGTGTTAATGTTACATTAAAACACACACACACAGAGATAAAAGAGTAGCTCCTTCACGGAAACGTTATTAAGCTGATAGATTTTTTTTTTATCAGATGTCCCGAAGGGACATTAAACTGATAGATATAGTATCCTGCACAAATGGTTCAACTTCAAAAATTGATAACAATATTCCAATTTGTGTCTTGACAACAGCAGTTACTTCATCTATTGGAGGAATTGCAGTGCTGGTAGTACTTAAGAAAAAAATGCTCCCTTAATTCCATAACAAGAACAGAAGATTACAGAAATGTAAAAGCCTTCTTGAAGAACCATGCCTTCCAAGGAAGCACAGTTTTTGTGAAGTTAAAAAGATGACCGGGTGTTTCAAGAATAAACTTGGTCAAGGAGGCTATGGTTTTGTGTACAAGGGAAAGTTGCATAATGGGTGTCTTGTGGGTCAAAGTCTTGAAGGAATCAAAAGGTTGGGCGGAGGGGGGGGGGTGGGGGGGGGGAAGAGTTTATCAATGAGGTGGCAGGAATCAGCAGGACTTCTCACATTAATATTGTATCATTTGTGGGATTTTGTTTTGAGGGTCAAAAAAGAGCTCTCTTCTATGATTTCATGCCCAAAGGATCCCTTGAGAAGTTCATTTACGATGCCAAATCCGGGACAAAACGTCAACTAGAATGGCAAAAATTGTACGATATTTCACTTGGCATTGCTAGGGGATTGGAGTATCTGCATCGCGGTTGCAATACTAGAATCCTGCATTTCGATATAAAGCCTCACAACATTCTTCTTGATGAAGACTTTTGTCCAAAAATTTCTGATTTTGGCCTTGCAAAATTGTGTAACCAGAAGGAAAGCATAGTATCGTTATTGGGCGCAAGAGGAACTATTGGGTATATTGTACCAGAAATTGTGTATAACAATATTGGAGGAGTTTCTCACAAGTCAGATGTGTACAACTACGGTATGATGGTGCTCGAGAACGTTGGAGGAAGGAAATGACAGTCTAGACATCAACAGGAGGACGAATGATCATTATTTTCGCGACTATCAGAACTATGCTAAATGTAGTGGCTTCAGCATATACTACAAGTATCCCCGAAGAGAGAACAGAAGATTCTCAGATGCACCGAGGGAGATATTCCCGATAACCGTTCACTAATTCAATTGCCAATAATATGGAGGTCACGCTCTCAAAATAGTAGCTTGTTTGATGGCTTAACTGCGAATTTTACAATTCAGTGGAGCTTGTCTGATGATTGTAGTAAATGTTACTATGAAGGAGATAGATGTTTTACGGACAGCAACAAAAAATTTCTTTGTTCCACTTCCACCTATCCCAAAGGTAAAACCAAAGATAAGTTAATATACTTAATCATTGTTCCCTACACTGCAAAATAGTTTAAATATTCTTGTCATCACTCATTCATGTGTCCAATATGCTTGTTTTGTACTGTCAGATTTAGATGTAGAGAAGCTGAAACCGACTCCAGTTAGAAGTGTATATATATATGCATAGATAACCTTTTTCCTGATCTAAATATATATAGAGATAACCTTTTTCCTTATTTTCTTTGGCTGCAGCACGAAGAAAGTCAAAACGAATTCTGGTTACAGGTAACTATCTATAGCTACAAATTATTACAAGATATTCTCGCTGTTTATCTTTTTCAAGAATATGTGTGGCTTTATTTTACTATACCTAACCACTGAGAGAATTCATCAAATTCCATCCACTTTTTGCATAGCCATTTGTTAATCAAAATATGATTTACTTGCTCAGTGTTTTCTTCTGTCTTACCTGCAATGATTGACTTGATCCTTTGATTTATCTCAGTTTCATAGTTATCTATCATTTCAAGGGAGGAAGTGACAGTTCTTTTTCATACTTACAAAATATAATTTGTTATTCTCATTCTTTGAACATAATGTGCTACTGTTGCATTAAAACACGTACACACATAGATAAAGAATAACTTCTCCACTTAGACTTTTTATTTTGATTCAAAATAAGCTCACAAAATCAAGGAGAAATTAACTTTATTTTTTCTTATTTGCCCCAATTTACTTAAAACAATAAATAAGCAAGAGTCTTAGTAATTAAAGATAGTTTAGTCAAGATATTTTTCTTTTTTCTATGAGTTAATATTTTCTTAAGGTAAAAAAGACCAAGTGAACAGTTATTTTGAAGCAAAGAAGTAGGCAAAAATTATTCAGCCCAAGCAACTATTAATCTAGCCATTTTGACCCGCCTAAATTTAGCTCAATCCACCCATTTGATACCCTTACTTGTAGGGCTTATGTACAATTCGATGTGTGGATTCAATTAAACCCCTAACTTTCGGCATCAAACATAAAGCTACGTATTCAATAAATAGTAAATATGACCTCATAACTTTAAATATAATGGGTTCAATACTAAGAATCTTAAATATTAAACTCATAAAATTTAAGTTCTGGATCCGCTTCTACTTACCTGTAAATGATCCATTGGCTAGTACGACTGAATTTGACACCACTGTCAAGGAAACGGCGTCATAGTTGTAAATCATCTTCTTATTAGGATTTTTAGTGGAGAGCATGATATTCACCTTCGCGGTGAGGCGCGTGGTATCATCGCTAGCTAGTACCGAGCTTGAATTGTGTGATTTTAACGGAGGAAACGGAGAATGATGGAGGTTTAGGACGAAAACGGAGAATGATGGAGGTTTAGAACTTCTCCACTTAGACTTCTTCACGACCCAACCAGAGGGCCATGACGGGCACCCGGAGCTAACCTACCGAGCACCTCTAAACATACATCTCATAACCATCTCTAGGTGGACCACAAAGATAGCTCATGGGTATCATAATCTGTAAAGGTTCATATATTACAAAATAACGGTACAGCTCTACATAACCATCAATAACTATGCCTATCGTCACAAGCCGACAAGGCTACCACAATATTATACAACAGTATGAACTAATAAGGTTATGAAACATCTGGCTACATACATCTGTCTACGAGCCTCTATATAGAATACAGGAATTCATAAGGATGGGACAGGACTCCGCCATATCCAAGTATATACACGAAAGAGTAATACCAATAGACTGCAGCTCCGAAGCAAATGGAGCGCTCCTGAGACTCCGCTGATAAAGCCCGAAGGATCAGATCTGCCTACCTGTCTACCTGCGGGCATGAATGCAGCGTTCACAAGAAAGGACGTCAGTACGAATAATATACTGAGTATGTAAGGCATGAATAACATAATGAAAGAATCAAGATAAAGTAATATAAAAGAGATCAACCTGTGCCTCTGAATGCCTTTTTAAGGCGGATGTCATGCATGCTTAGCATTTTTTTTAAAAAACTTTTTCATATATACATATATAGTATCCTGCCCGGCTATTGAGGCTCGGTGTTGTATATATATAGTATCTTGCCCGGCTGTCAAGGCGCTGTAATATATATTTAGTATCTTGCCTGGCCGTTAAGGCGCAGTAATATATGTATAGTATCTTGCCCAGCCGTTAAGGCGCTGTCTTATGTTGCCCAGCCAGGTAGGCACGGTGTTGCCTTGCCCGGCCATGTAGGCGCGGTGTTATCTTGCCCGGCCATGTAGGCGTGGTGATATATGTATGGTATCTTTATTACACATATATAAATACATATAACATGCACGAGAGCCCAATTAAATGCAATCCGAGTGACGCAAGGTCGGTAACCTCCGATTTATATTATGGAGCAATCATCATCGCTATATCTCATCTTGAAGGAACAATTATCATAAGGTGAGATTAACAACAATGAATAAAATCAAGAAATTCATGAAATAAACTCAATTATCTCATAATAGCATCAAGAACGTAAACTCGGAATCTCTAGAAATGGGAGCATCATCATCATCATTATCATTATCATCATAGGAAACATCTATCTTTAGCAACATAAGAAACTCTAAGAATCATGAACTTCTAGCTTTTGGGAATAAGGATATTATGGAAAACATATATGGGTTCATAAGAAAAGAATCATGCCGTTAGAAAGAAAGAGACTAGCCTTAACATACCTTTGCGGTCGCCTTAACTTTAACTATTTAACGCTTATCCTTCCAAGCTCGTAAATATACATTTAAGAGAATTCATATTGTTGTTAGGCTTATCGTCATATGCTTATCTTAAGCCTTCAAATTAAACCCCTTTAGAATGCCCGAAATTCGATATCTCCCGTTTATATCCCTAGCCTGAAATCACAATACCAATAAAACAACAACAATAGCAATATTAATATCAACATCATCATCAATACCAAAATATTCCATAAAACATCCCACACGATGTTTTTCAACATACAACAACAATATACACTTTCTTTCTTCCCAATCAAGGAGCATAATCTCATCAACACGGCCACAACATGCTCAAAACAGTCCATAAACACAACAACTACAACACGATACTTTATGACCTTTCCTCCATAACTATTTTCACTTTTAAGACTTGATAAACCTTCAAATCACATAAGAGATAGGATGAAGAACATACCTTATTGTCACAACCCACCGAGGGGTATGACCGGCTCCGACCCATAGGTCGGGACCACCTAACTTAATAGTCACTTTGAGCATCATATACCCTAATTCAAAGAACACCTTCACGCAGAAAAGGCGCAACATAGAAATCTCCAATAATCTAACATATATATTCATATGTGAACCGACAAGGTCACTACAACATCACGAGTATCACAAAGCCGGCAAGGCTATCAAAAAAGTATCAAGAGCTCAAAATAAGGCCAACAAGGCCATACATAATAGTTACATACCCCACTATATCTATGAGCCTGTAAGAGTGTACATAAGATCATGTATTACACTAGCAGAAAAGTACCAAAAGATAGCAAGTCCAGAGTAGTGGCACTTGCTGACGCCGCTGAAGCTGAGAGTCCTACTGCAGTTGCTCTCCAATAACCGCTGTCGGGGCTGGCAAAGACGAAATGCGCTTCCCATGCAAGGGGACGTTAGTACGGATAAAAGTACTGAGTATGTAAGGCTGGAGTCAATAACATAAGTAGGACGAAGATATAAAGAGAAAAGAGGTAACCTGCCATCTGAGAACATACAATATATAATGCACGAGCTTAAAAAAATCATATGCAAGTAAGCACATATATACATATATATATGTGCTTACTATATATATATATATATATATATATATATATATATATATATATAAGTGTTAGTGCTGCAGAACGTGCAGCCCGATCCATATATGTTAGTGCCGAGGAACGTACGGCCCGATCCATAAATATCATATATTAGTGCCGAGGACCGTACGGCCCAATCCATAAATATAATATGTTAGTGCCGAGGAACGTACGGTCCGATCCATAAATATCATATGTTAGTGCCGAGGAACGTATGACCCGATCCATAAATATAACATGTTAGTGTCGAGAAACGTACGGCCTGATCCATAAACATAATATATTAGATGCATCTACATGATGTAAGTAGCATGCAAGAGAGCCTAATAAAAGCCACTACTCAGTCGGAGTGACATAAGGTCGGTGACCTCCAAATAAATTATGGAAGTTCGTATTGATTCCAAAGAAATAACTTAACGATGATAAACATGATAATATTCCAAGAATCAATCAAATAGCTAAGACATTAAGATTTGGAAATACAAAGTATAGGAGTGAAGCGAATTTTCTATGGAACACTCATGTTCATATTCTAGTTGGATTCGTGCCAAAGAAAGAGGGAAACGAACACCTTACATACCTTATTCGTCAAGCTCCCACTCAGGGAATCCTATACTCCGATGCTCGCCCTTCACCTGAACCTATATATCGGGAAATACATTTTTAATCATGCTTTCATCATATTTCCCATCAACTTATATGTACTAGTTATCGAAGATTAATTTGAGTTACGAAAATTTGGGCAGCATCTCCCCTATATTATCTACTTCTTCCAAATACCAAAGAAACTCCCAAACAATACCAATAACATCAAAAACAATATTATCAAGATTCTACGCGATGCATATGTACAATTACATCCAAACTATCTTCAAATCTCAATCCATACGCCAACAACGCCAACACAACAATCTATAACCCTTATTCTCATAATTATTCCTAAATCAATATTAAGAAAGAGAGATTCATACCTTATCCTTGCTAGAATAAGAGGATCTTCAATATTTACTTTGTTTCCAAGCCAACTCCAACACAAAACGAAACTATAATCGCGACTACACGTTATCCGAATCTCGATTAAAACTCCGTAACTTGAAATTACTCAAAATTCTCACTTTTATGTGATATATAAGATCTCATATTCTTGCTGAATTTTCTATAGCTTTTTAGGGAATTATTATGGAGAAAAATGGGGGTTTTAACCCTTATATAGTGGGTTGAAGTCGGTGACACTGTAGCACTGTAGCAGCTGGCTACACTGTGCGTCCACGCAGTGCAGTCCCCTGCTCTGCCCGCCTAACTTGTAACGTCCATAATTCTCTACTCCGACATCGTATCGACGAGCGGTTTATTGTGTTGGAAACTAGACTTCATGAACTTCAATTTAGGCTTTTGCTTTGCTTCAAAACTCCTCATATACTAAAAGATATTCTTCCCCCAAGTTGGGCCAAAATTGCCCCTCATGTTTTTTTCAAAGTTCCAACAAATTTAATTTCCTTGATTCACTTGCCCTTCAATCCTTCCATAGCTTATTATATGAACTTACACCCTCATAACCATAAGATTGGCGCATATATTCTTGAAGGTAACTCCAGTGTCCATACTTAAAACAATCAACACTTATGAATCTCAACGTACAAAACTACGGGGTGTAACATTCCCCCCCCCCAAAAAACATTCGTCCTCAAATGTTGAAGTAGAGTTCGCTCTGAAGTAGGTGTCAATGTTCTTACCTGTATTTGTCGGTATTTACTTTACTTACTTGCCGTATTACTTGCTAATTTCAAACTGAACTTATCCGAATTATGCAGTTTATCCTTCTTCTTTTGTGGCTAAAATTTATGCCCGTACTCAAGGTCATCCCATTTATTTTATCTGTCTGTGTACTAACTCGTTATGCTTTGTTGTTCTCATTGTCTCTTCATCCTCCGTTTTTTACATTCTTGTATGCTCTTTTATCCAGTACTTACCACATACTTTTATCCAATTTCGATCCCATCTTCTTTTTATTCAAAAATTCTTGTTCTCTTCGATCTCCATGTACCTTTCTTACGTTTTACAGATGTCCCAAGCCTTTGTCTTCTTGGAGTTTACTTATTCTTATTCTTCCTCCCTTAAAGATAATCTCAATACTGGTCATATTGTAGCATCCTTTGCTTTCTATAGCAGTCGAATTAATCTTTGCGGTACTTTATCTTTCAATAGCTTAACACCGAAATGCCTCGCTTAATTTTTCTTTCCTTTAATTGGAGTTCTGGCACTTGGGCTAGCTAACGGTAATTCTTGTACTTACATCAAAACATCTCAAATCTCTTCTTTAATGATTCCTTTCCTTCAATTTACTCTTAAAGTTTCTGATCCTTAGTTCGGCTAATAAATTAAGGGTGAATTCAGAAGTTTGTCGAAGAATAACCAAGATTCCTAGTCATGTAGCGAATTCGAATCTTTTCATTCTTTCCTTTTCCTGTAACGTTCATTCATCCCTTTTCCAATAAGAGCTATCATGTTGCTTGTTCCATGAGGTTTCATTGTCACCCACTTGTTCCAATCAAACGCGATATCCTTTGGTCATTTCCTTTGGAGTTTTCCTTTTGCTTTTAACCTTTGCCCGACTCTCACTTAATAAGTCTTTCCCATAGTTTGATGCACTTATCTGTCATTTCAATTTATCAATCAAGCGGATCTCTTAATTCCTTAAAGGTCCATCTCCTTTATTTATATCCTTGAATCCTTTTCTTGCGATCTTATCTTCGTCTACTTCTATGACATCACCTTCCGTTGACGTAATCCCTCCTGTTTTGCAGCCTTCTATTTCTCTGCTAGTGGACAACTTTCTTATTTGGCTATGGCACTTTTCCTTGCTTGCTTCTCTAGTGCTACTTTAGATTATCCCTCTTAGTACTAATCGATTTTACATACATATCATCTCCTTGTTAATTTTTTGGTCGGACTCCTTAATTCCTTGCACAATCATTATAGTTCCACCTATGGTAGCGCCCAGATGGCTTGCAATAGCATTTCCTTGCTAATGGCTTATTATTCTCCTTAATTACTTTACTGCAAATTACTCATCCAACGCGTCAAAAATACCATAGCCAAGGGATTTATATTCAAATAGAACTCAATTCGACCCATACGACAACCTCAGCATCATCCCTTATACACTTGTATACAACATTTTCTTATCACCGTTGTTATCCCTCATCACAAGATTATACTTACAACATACTAATGATCATATCTCAAGCTAATCTACTATTCAAAATTTCTTCAGATCCATGTTTGAATCTTTCCCCCAATTTCCTTTCCTCCAATCTTAACATCATTACAAAATAACTCATAAGCATGAGACTAAAATAAAATCTTACTTAATCACAACTTCCTTTCAATGCGAATGTGCTTCCCTCTTTAAGTCCTTGGCTCTCCTATACCAGCTAATTGAGACTTAACTAGCTTCTATTCTTCTTCAAATATTTATTATCGTCCCCATACCATTTTACTAGCCATTTCATCATGATGATTATTTTGTGGTCCTATGACCTATACTCTCACAATTTAATATAAACGGTGACTTACAATTTCACGACGCATGAGATATTTTCTAGTCTCAGGCAGTACTGCTGTCATGCTATCCATAGGGATACTGTCTTCCTCTCTTTTAACGATCATTGAAATTCCTAAAAATATTCCTCTTTTAAAACTCTCACCTCTTCCAGAGCTACGATTTCCCTTTAGTAATCCCGACTGTCCCTGATACTTATCCTTGGTCACTTGTAGGCCTTCTCACTTCTTCTGTTATCTTTTTGGGATACGTTTGCTGCATATTTAATTATAACCAAAAATTTCTCTGGTACGAGCGATTCGAATCATAGCCCAGAACACAACGTATCGCATTAACAAAACTTATTCCCTTTGATTTGCTAAGCCTTCATTATCTTGCCATGCCTCCCTTTCCATGTCTGTCTCATAATATACTTGCATTTAGTCCATTTTCACTTTCCTTTAGCACATCTTTGCTATATTAGTTCATCTCGAATTTTGACTCCTTCAAGCCAGTACATTTCCTTCTTCTGTACTTGGGAATATTGTAATTCATCTAAGAATGTTCTCATATACCAGTAACATTCGAGTATTAACAGTCTTTGGCAATCATCTGGCCGACCCTAGCGATCCTTCAAATCCTCCATTCCATATAATGCCGGAGTTACTTTCATCGCATGGTTTGACTTATTTCTTTTTTGATAACTAAATTCTTGCATCAAGTCAAATGTCCACACATATTGGACACAACTCAAACCACTTCCTTCCTTCATGCCTAATAGTCCCCTAGGTTAATGAATCAATGGTGACATCGGAATTCGTCAGGCTTCTTATAGAATGCTCGACTATACCATGCTCCTTCAGCCGTAATTTTCCTTCTTAGCTATCCTTTCACCAGTACCCTTGAGATTCCTCTTACTCTTGGTTCCCGATACTGAGTTAAGTTTATACCATACCAGTAAAAGTCGATATTCTCTCTCATTCATTCTCACAATTCGTCCTTTCCTTAATTTAGCTCATAGTGTCCCATAGTTTCTCTTAACTAATTGTTTGTATCATAATCATGCATCATAATCCTTACATTGTCTCGCCGATTCTTGTTCTCATTATGAAATTTTAGTAAAATACGCCATTTTCTTTCTTCCTTCGTTCATTTCTTATTTTCCTTTACGATACCATAGCTTGCTCATATGTATGTCCATTCCTCGTATATTCATCCTTTTTCCTTTGTAATCGTATCTCTGTTCCAAGTCCACTGTCTTATGCCATCACTGACTACCTTTGGCCAACCTTACTAATTTATTAAGCTTCCTCTTATCATCGCCGACCACATAACTTCCTTTAATTAATTTATAACCGCACTTTCTTGTACTTCTGTCCTCAAGGTCCTCCTTGATTTCCTTTGCTCTTAAAGTGCTCTTTCCCGTTTGCCACTTAATAATATCTACTTAGAAGTTTGCAGAACACTCCACTATGAGTACAAACCCTATATATATATATATATATATATATATATATATATATATATATATATATATATATATATATATATATATACTTCTAGGGTGGAAGTTTCCCGTACTCTTTAACTTCCCTTTCCATGTCACTATCTCTTTGTTATCTCTTACGAACCAATCAAATCTATAAACCGTAATACCGTATTTGAGTTCCTAATGTCAACTTTATTTATGTTTTCAATAGGTCTCAATCCTCCGAAATCTCGGATGTAACTCATTTCAGTTTCTTTAATTACTAAATATTTTTCCCTATAGGGTTCCTCCTTCAAATTAAATTAAGATCATTCTAAAACTTCTCCTTGAAAGCGTCGCATAGTTGTTGCTTCAATCATGACTTACCAAACAGCTGATGATCACATTTTTCCTTTACTCTTTCTCTATAGACATGCAAACAATTCAATTTGTAAAAATTTCGGCAGAGTTTCCTCTATAATTCTTACTACCTCATTCCTGCACACAGCCGTAAAATACATCCAATGCCCCATAGAGCAATCACAAATACCTATAATATCTTGCTCAAGTTCTTATATCAACTTCCATTCATATTAATAAAACAGACGACATACCTTTCGAATGAACAAATTCAATTCTCATCAATTACCTCGTAGCGGCATAATCAACTGCTTATCCATGATCAAAATATTTAGGTTAGGATCAGGGACATCATATCCTGTGATTTAGCTCTATGGCAAGATCTAAGATAAGAAAGAAAGGTCAATGGTACCTAAATGCCCTGTAGCCTCTTGTTTATAAGTGTGGCGTGCTTCACACCTATAAACAAGACTCTACTGGACACAGCTCGTACACACTCCCTAGGATGAACTGCTCTGATACCACTTTGTCACACCCCACCGAGGGGTATGACTGGCTCCGACCCATAGGTCGGGACCACCAAACTTAATAGTTACTTTGAGCTTCATATACCCTAATTCAAAGAATACCTGCACGTAGAAAAGGCCCAAGTAATTTTAAGTATGAGATTTTCATACTAAAGTGTGTCAATGTCCATAAGAAAACTTATTTCTTTCAAACAACCCCTAGTAATTTTATCTCGTTCTCATCTTCACCATAGAAAAGGGAAGAAACATCCAAGGAAAGTAAAAATGTTTTGAATGATTTAAAAATGTTTTGAATGATTCTAGTTAGTAACATGAGATAATAAGAAACAAACACCAGGCAGAAGCAATAAGGAAAATGAGAAACTGCTACCATGTTGCGGGAAGAAAAATGAGTTTTAGGCTCAAAGATTAGTATTAGTATTTCTAATCTTTAGTACTTTATATACATAGTGATTTATTTATAATTTAATTATTCTTAATCGGTTAACGGCTAAACCGATAGGGAAAATGAGGAAACCGTCCCCCGCACCGTTAAGCCGTTAACTATAAAATTCCAAACCATTCCCCATCCGTTAATCCAATCACCCGATACCAATAAACCAATAAACTTATTTTACGGTTGGGTTATCGGTTGCGGTTCAGTTTTGAACAGCCCTAATTATATGAACTTAAATCCTCATAGCCATAAGATTGGCGCATATAATCTCATATATTCTTGAAGGTATCTCCAGTGTCCATACTTAAAACAATCAACACTTATGAATCTCAACGTACAAAACTACGGGGTGTAACACTTATACTTGAAGAACTTTAACCACACCAACTTTCTTCAAGACCAAACTCACCACAACATTAAGTAGAAGCAAGAGCAATCACCTTTCATGGACTAGTTTGGTGTAATCTTGTTAAATTCTTGATTTAATGGGCTATAAATGTTTAGGGGATGTGTTAGGAAGTTTCTAAGACTTATGAGTGTTTAGAATGATGAAAAAATAGGGTTGATGGGGTTTTTATACCCCTTATAAGTCGGTTCCACTGACTTTCCCAAGTGGGACCCGGGGAAGCCATTTGGCAGCTTGGATGGGTTATCTCAAAATGGACATAACTCGCTCCTCCGATGTCCTTTTGACGAGCGATTTGTTGCGTTGAAAACTAGACTCAAAGAACGTCATTTTAGGATTTTGAAATACCTTAAAACTCCTAATATACCTAGAGATATACCCCTCCAAAGTTGACCCAAAATTCTGCCAACTTTTTTTCAAATTTTCAACAAACTTATTTTCTTTGATTTGCTTGGTCCCGGAATCTTCCGAAACTCTCCATACGTGATATTTATCATTAATAATACTTGATAATGGTCATTTCCTTTGGTTCCAAGGTTGCCTGTCCCAGTTACGACTTACGAGATCGTAATTCATCATTTACTTCATTGTTATGTAATTCCCATGGCTTGTACCTTCCAAAATTTCATGGAATGTCTCTGATAATCCATTAATACAGTGAAGTACATATAATGCTCATGCTCTGAAAGTGCGAGGTGTAACATCCTCCCCCCTTAGAAACATTCGTCCTCGGATGTTGTAGCTTGCGAGCTTATGATGCTATCATTAATTTCTTGAAATGGTTATCCTCCTTTAGTTCCTGATCTCCCTGTTCTTATACTATAGGCTCATTAATCTTCTTTCATATTCTCCCAATTCTTTGTCGAACTCATTCATTAGTTCAATTTCCTCTTGTTCTTATGTATGTACCCAGTTGTCAACTGATAGCTAGCTACTGTCCTTGGACCTATTGTAATTAAGGTGGTCTTAACTCATGATTGCTACGGCTCCCTGCTGATTTGTGAGCACTCTTAATTGTTGTACTCTTTTGCCTTGCTCCTTATTTCGCTACTAGTAAACAAATTCTCTAGTTCAGATATGGCACCTTTCCTTTTTTTTTTAAGCAAATTTATCATGAGACATGGCCCCCTGATGTTTTATTAATAATGATCAAGTTCAACAGCAAAAGCAGAAAATAAAAAATAAATGATGCTCACCATCTTTTAGTATGCATACGCAAAGATAGTTTTACACTTTGTAATCAGAAATAAACAAGTGAACCGCTCCATATTCAAGCAGGCTGAATCTTCCTTCTTTTGATCCTCAGTGATGGAATTTGTGCCTTGTCTAAATTTAGTATCTTCCTTCCTAGTACTGGCAGTGATTCAAAGCTAGTGTATTCCAGCTGATTCTCTACTTCAAGTGCTGCATTTGCTAGGAAATCTGCCAGCTGATTTCCTTCTCTAAATGTGTGCAAAACTTGTACATGTAGCTGTTCCATTATTTGCTGAATCTGCTCTACTTTTTCCACAATTTTCCAAGGGATCTTCCAAATATCTTGCAGTATGTTTTTCAGTACCAATGAGTCAGTTTCCAATGTAACATTCTGTATGTTATTAGCTAAACAATATTTCATAGCTTCCTGGATAGCTATTGTTTCTGCCATCATGTTTGAGGCCAATCCAATCTGCTTGGCCTGAGCATAAACAAGATTTCCTCTGTCATTTCTAATGCAATCCATATGAGCTGATTCCTGGATTACCTTGAGAAGCTCCATCTGTATTACACTTCAATCCATGCTGTGGCATTTTCCATAGAACCTTGCAGTAATGCAGTTTTGGCTTGTAGTTGCTCAACAGGTCTATAACAGCAGGCCAGTCTGGTGGAATTCTGCAGAACCAAGGATACTTCACTCTGATCAGGTGATGTACTGTTTGTTGAACCTGGTATACCATTCTGCTATATGATGTATTTTTGCCATGTTTGATTGAGTTTCTTCTTTTCCAGATCTCCCACATAATGATAGCTGGCATGGCTTGAAATATCCCTTATAGCTTTGAAGGTGCATTGTCTTTCCACCATAGAATAATGATCTGCTGCAAATGAAGACCTTCTATTTTAAAACCTACTCAAGAAGCAAATTGTTTCCAAAGCTTGAAAGCTATTGGAGAAGTTAGAAAAAGATGGACATGGTTTCCTGCTTATGCTTTTGACAGCACCAGCATCTTGAGACAATATTGATATGAATTCTCTTAAGGTTGGCATCAGTTGCTATGTACCTCTTCCAAACTCTCCATAAAAAGAAACTTATTTTAATAAGGAATCCCTTCAAACATATATATCTCTAAGCTTCAAGACTGTCTTGCTTTAGTCTAGTTCCCTCTCATGCACTTTTGGCTGTAAATTTTCCATTTGTTTCACCCATCCACCAATTTTTATCATTATCAACTTGAATCAGCTTTGGACTAATGGTATCTTGTATGTATTCCACAGTTTCTTCAGCAAGAAATTCCTGTAATTTTGGAAAATTCCACTCCCCATCAGATATAAATTCCTTCACCTCTATCTCCTCATCAATGGCCAACTCATTATCAACAAAGTACAAAGCACCTTGTTTTGTCCAGTTATCAAATTAGAAGCTAGAAGTACCTCCTTTTAATTGCCACCATATCTGATGTTCTATATCATCTCTCGCCATATGAGCTTTCTTCCACACACATTTGATGCTCCTTTGGCCAGTGCTATAACTGGATGCAACTTCTTACAATACTTGTTACCCATGAAAGCTCCCCATAAAGAAATGTTAGTTTTAAAATTCCACCAAAGTTTTGCAAAAAAGGCTTTAGATATGTCATGCAGTGATCTAAATCCAAAACCACCTTCACACTTTGGCAAACACATTTTATCCCAAGCCACCCAGTGCTTGCCTTTAACACCTGCAGTATTACTCCAAAAGAACTTGGCAAAGATCTTATGTAATTGGTCTATAACACCTTTCAATGGATTCATTGCAAATAATAAATAGACTGGCATTGTCTGTAGAACAGGTGCAATCAATATGTACCTTCCACCAAATGACAGTAGCCTGTTTGCCAAGACATCACTCTATTCATCACCTTCTCTATCAAATTTTCATAATAGACAATTTTCCTTCCACCATAGAATACAGGACATCCCAGGTATGTAAAAGGAAAAGAGCCTTCCCTTATACCAGTTTTCCTTTTAATTCTGCTAACCACAACTGCTGGTACTTTCTCATGCACATAGAAGGAGCACTTATCATTGTTAACCAGCTGACCACATGTCTTCTCATAGTCCCTCAAAATCTTCATCATCTTCTTCAATGACACAGGATCAGCTGAGCAAAAAAGTATGGTATCATCAGCATATGATAAATGGTTAATCTGAGGGCTCCATTTTGGCATGCCATATCCTTTAAAAGTAGTATCTTCATGTAGACTATTCAGGTTTCTGGCCAAGACTTCAGCTGCTCTGACGAAAAGAGTTGGTGATAAGGGGTCACCCTGCTTCAAGCCTCTAGTAGAGTGAAAAAATCCATGAGATTGACCATTTACTAGAACTCAGTACCAATTGTCTGATACCAATCTCCATACCATGTCTACAATCACCTCTAAGAAGCCAAATTGCCTCAAAACCTTTGTTAGAAAGAGCCATGATACCCTATCATAAGCCTTAGCCATGTCAAGCTTCACCACCACATTGTGCAGTTTGCTTCTCTTGTTTATATCTCTAATAATCTCTTGTGCTAACAACACATTCTTCACAATTCTCCTACCTTTTACAAAACTAGTTTGAGTGTTAGAAATAATGCCGAGCAAGATCTTGTCACAATCCTCTCATGCAAGAATCTGGAGATGATCTTGTTAGCAAAAGTGCTGAGGCTTATTGGTCTCAAGTCTGTAATTGACCACTTCCTTCTTAGGAATTAGAACAAGATTGGTGTGAGTTATGAATCTAGGCAACTCTTGCCCACAAAAGAATGCTCTAACCATTTTAGTGACATCTTCCCATATAATATGCCAACAGACCTAGAAAAAATGGCCTGAAAAACCATCAGGACAACTTGTACTGTCACCATTCAGACCATAGACTGCTAGCTTGACCTCTTCATTACTAGGGAGAGTAATAAGTGATTCATTTTGTTCTGTAGAGATTAGAGCAGGAATCTTCTTCAACATTTCATAATCAGTGCTTGTAGCCAGCTCTCTAAACTGATCCTGATAAAATATAACTACTTCCTCCCCTATATCATCATTAGAAGAAATCCAATCCCCTTGACTATTTTGGATCCTCTGTAATGCCAATTTCTTCCTCCTTCCTCTGACATAGGAGTGAAGGAACTTAGTATTTCTATCATCATCCTTGAACCACCTCATACCAGACTTCTGCTTCCAATATTCTTCTTCAAGGTGCAAGTAGCTATTTAACTCGGCCTCGAGCTTTATGTAAGTCCGGTCTATTGACATACGGAAGGATTTAATTCAAACTCAGATTCCTTCACCTTGATAGTATCTTCTATGGTTGAGATTTATTTAAAAAATATTGCCATATGTATTCATACTCCACTTTGTTAAAGCCATTTTCAACTTTTTCATTTTAGCTTGAAATTCAGAGAAAGGATTTGCTGCAAAATCTAAGCACCAGTTATCTTGAACCAATTCCAAAAAATTTGGATGTTGAGACCAAAAATTTAGGAACTTAAAAGTCTTAACAACCACCTCCTCTTGTGTATCACACATAACATAGAGAGGGGCATGATCAAATCCATGCCTTATAAGATGTGAGACTTCAGATGATGGGAAAAGATCCATGAACTCCTGATTTCCAAATACTCTGTCAAGTCTTTTAAAAAATGCAATCTTCTTCGCATTCCACCAAGTATATCTACTACCAGAGTATTTCAATTCCATCAAACCACAGTTATTAACAAAGTGAGCAAAGTCAGCAGTTTCAGACAGATGAACAGGAAGACCCCCTAGTTTCTCATCAGCTTTTAGAATTACATTAAAGTCTCCCCCTACTATCCATGGACCTTGAATGTTCAGTGTAGCTTGGGCAATTGAATCCCACAACTCCAACCTTTCTATAGCAGTACATTTAGCATAGACAATAGTGACAAAAGCTTCTTGCTGCAAGTTGACATTAGTCATTTTATGAGTCACATGTTGCACTGAATCCATAATAACCTAAGCTTGCCAATCATCAGTCCAAAAAATCCAAATCTTCTCTAACATATTAACCATTGAATTATGGATTCCTAACCTTCTTCTATAACTTTCAACTTCTTCAGGCCCATGAAAAGGTTCCATAAGTGCTATGAGTGAGCAGTGATGCCTCCTATTAAGCTCAGTTAACCTCTCAAAAGAAATTTAAGTGTTAACTGATCTTATATTCCAAAATAGTACTTTATCAATCATTGATTATTGGAGGGTTTAGATTTACTACTCCTTGTTATTACCTGAAGTGGAACCATGTTGTTCTGCCTAGTTTTCTTTCCACCACTCTTTAATGTATGAATGTGTTTGGATGATAAATCCCCATCTCTAGTAACTTGATTGATGTTCTGATCCATAGTTTCTTCCTCCTGCAAATCCACGAGACGAGTAAAGAGCTATCTCCCTCTCGTATACGAACTTGAATTAACAAATTTTGCAAACTTGGGATTCCTATATCCATGATAGCATACTCATCCTTTTTGTCTGGGTCCTTCTCTTTATTTGAAGCTTTTCTTTTACTTATAACTTGTGCATCACCTTTCCCAGCATTTTGAGGCTGTAATATTCAAAGGATTGTCGGTGCCAAATTAGTAGAAACTCAACAAGGTTCAGTGCAGCTTTCTACATCTTCCTCAATTATTCCTTTCTTACATGTTGAGTCCTGAAAGATAATCATCTCTGAACAACCAACTGCTTCAAATTCCTGAACCATATTAGCATTGAGAGCATTATACTGAGGGTCCTCTACTTGCAGCTGCTCCAATTCTTTTCCTGTAACTTTACCATTGGATGATATCTTTCCAAAGAAAGATTCCACCCATGCTTTTGCAGATTCCTTCTCTTTCTCCTGTGCTGATACCTGTACTTGTTGGTTGCTGTTATTGTTAGAATTCTCTTTTGAATCATCTTTCACCTCTGTTGATTTCTCTCTTGTTTATTCACCAGGTAGCTTCTCAACATGTAATGAATCACTCTTGTCATCATTATTCTTCAATCCATCAGTCTGCACTTCCTCACTCTCATCCTCATTGTTCATTAGAGCATCAAACATATTAGCAGTTGCTACCTCCTTATTAGCTCATTTATCCTTGCATTGAGAATTATCAACTTTATGTTGATCTTTCTTGGCTTTCCATCCTTGTATAGGCTTGTTGTATCCACCCCTATATCTTCTCTTCTGATTCTTCTTCTCCTCATGTTTACCTCTAGCAGTAACAATCTCATTTTCACCAAGGATTTTGCTACTTTTCTCCGTTTTGCCTTCAGCTTTAGCCTCCAAACCCTTTTTAGATTGACTATCTTTTGCAGAACACCTTGTTCCTTCTCTGGTTCATGTTCTTCTTCTTTGGGATACAGTTCAGGATGAATAATGAAACAATCAGTCTCATTGTGACCTTGTCACTTACACCTTTTACAATACTTAGGCAGATGATCATAATTAATCTTTATCCATTTATCAATAATCTCACCAGTACCTTTCTTCTTCATGCCAATGTTGATTCTCTGAGGGGAAATCACTAAGCAGATCAAGTTCAACATTTACCCTTGCATAGCTCGGTCTAGTTTTATTTTTTGTAGCCATGTCAACTTGTAGTGGCTTACCAACTGCTGATGGCACCTTTCCTTGCTTGCTTCTTTGGTGGTATTTTAGATTATCCCTTTTTGTACTAGTCGTCCTTATATACATACCATATCATCTCCTTTTAATTCCTTGGTCAAACCCCCCTTAACTCTTTACACAATCATCATATTCATATTTGAACTTTTCCTACAATTTTCTCTCCTCAATTTTAGCATAATTGCAAGATAAACTCATGAACATGGAACTAAGATAAAACCCTACTTAATCATAACTTCCTTTTGATACGAGTATGCTTTCTTCTTAAGTCCTTGATTCTCTTATACCGGTGATCATTTGAGACTTAAATTAGCCTATATTCTTCTTTGACTCCTTATCGTCTTCCTTGCACCATTCTGTTAGCCATTTCATCATGGCGATTGTTTATATGGTTCTATGTCGTACACTCTCACAATTGATATAACCAGCAGCTTGGAATTTCACGACTTATGAGGTACTCCCTAATCTCGGCGATCTTTACTGCTGTCTTGCTATCCATAGGCACACAAGGGGCAAAACCCCATTTTTTCTTCACAAAAATTTTTCCAAATGCTCTAGAAAGCTCATCAAACATATGAGAGCCTATATATCATATAAAAGTGAGGATTTTGAGTAATTTCAAGTTGCTGAGTATTAATCGAGGTCCGAACAACGTGTAGTGGCGATTATAGTTTCGTTTTGTGTTGGTGTTGGCTTCGAAGCAAAGTGAATCTTGAAGATCTTCCTATTCTAGTAAGGATAAGGTATGAATTTATCTTTCTTAATATCGATTTAGGAATATTTACGAGAATAAGGGTCATGGATTGTTATGTTGACGTTGTTGAGCATGGATAGAGAATTGAAGATAGTTTGGATATAATTGTACATGTATATCTTATAGAATCTTGATAATATTGTGTTGATGTTGTTGGTATTGTTTGGGAGTTGTTTTGGTATTTGAAGGAAGTAGATAATATAGGAGAGATGCTGCCCAAATTTTCGTAACCCAAATTAGTATTTGATAACTAGTACGAGTGAATTAATGGGAAGCAAGATGAAGGTATGATTAAAAATGTATTTCTCACCATATAGGTTCAAGTGAGGGGCGAGCCTCGAAATAAAGGATCCCTTAAGTGGTGGCTTGGCGAATAAGGTATGTAAGGTATTCGTTTCTCTATTTCCTTGGCACGAATCCAACTAGAGTATGAATATGAGCGTTCCATAATAAAATCACTCCATTCCTATGTCATGTAGTTCAACTCTTAATGTCTTAGTTATTTGATTGATTCTTGGTATATTATTATGTTGATGATCGTTAAGTTATTTCTTTGGATTCGACACGAATTCCATAATATAAATCGGAGGTTTCCGACCTTACGTCACTCCAATAAAGTTATAGCTTTCATATGAGCTCTCATGCATGCTATTTACATTATGTATAGCTAACATATTATATTTATGGATCGGGCCGTACGTTCCTCAGCACTAACGTATTATATTTATGCATCGGGTCGTACGTTCCTCGGTACTAACATATTATATTTATGAATCGGGTCGTACGTTCCTCAGCACTAACATATTATATTTATGGATCGGGCCGTACGTTCCTTGGCACTAACATATGATATTTATGGATCGGGCCGTACGTTCCTCGGCACTAACTTATATGGATCGGGCTGCACGTTCCGCAGTACTAACACTTACTCCCTCCGTTTCAATTTATATGAACTCATTTGACTTGGCACAATATTTAAGAAAGAGGGAAGACTTTTGAAACTTGTAGTTCAAAATAAGCCTTGAAAATTTGTGTGGCTGTAAATCATTCATAAAGTGAATTTGTTTCCAAATTAGAAAAGAGGTCATTCATTTTGGCATGGACTAAAAAGGAAATAGGTTCAAACAAATTAAAATTGAAACAGAGGGAGTATATGATATACATACATGTATACATGTGCTTACTTACCTATGGTGTTAAGATTCATACATTGCATATTATAAGTTCTCAGATGATCGGATATTTCTATGTTGGGCCTTTTCTGCGTGCAGGTGTTCTTTTAGTTATGGTATGTGATGTTCAAAGTAACTATTAAATCAGGTGATTTTTGGCCTACGGGTCGGAGCCCGTCATACTCCTCGTTGGGGGTGTGACAAATTCTCTATCGTCAATAACCTTCACAACACTCGTCTGAAGAAAAATATGAGGTGAAGGCTTCTTATAAGGATTAGCTAGAAATACATCACATATTCCTAAAGTTGATACAATCTCTACTTCCTTCGTCGGCCAAGCAACATCACATTTAGAAGTTATGTAAGCAATCTAGAAGACAATCATAATCACAATCCAATTTACCTATCCATTTCTCATTATTGAGTTCAAGGTCGTCATTAATACCCAAAGTAACTTGGCCATAATGATTATCAGAATAGTACCAACTATCAAATACTCAGAACCCCCTTGAAGTCGAATAACTGGTGACTTCCAAATCCCAATGTAAACCAAAATCATATAGGAAAGTCTGATAAACAAGTCTGTGTGCTTGTCATCAACCCGCCCTGATCTTATGTATACATATAAACTTCTAGAGTAAAACTTTCCCCTACTTGTTAACTTCCTTTACCATACCAATACCTTTTCGTTATCTCTTACTCACCAATCTATGAATCGTAATACTGCATTTGAATTCTTAGTGTCAACTTTCCCTATATCTTCAATCTATCTCAATTCTCCATAATCTCAAATGCACTCATTCCAACTCCTTTAATTACTAATCATATTTCCCCTCCAGGGTTCTTCCCTTAAATAAAATTAAAATCATTCTAGAACTTCTCTTTGAAAGCATCTCATAATGGTTCATTCAATCATGACTTACCAAACATCCGATTGTCACATTTTCCCTTCTTTCTTTCTCTATAGCATATACATTCAAACAATTCAATTTATAAAAATTTCGGCAGAGTTTCCTCTTTACTTCTTACTGCCTCATTTCTGCACACAGCCCAGAAAACACATCCAATGTCTCACAAGGTGATCACAAATACTCGTAACATCTAGCTCAAGTTCTTATATCAAAGTCTATCACTATCAATAAGGCAGGAAACATACATTTCAGATTATCAACTTCAATTCTCATCAATTACCTCATAGCGACATAATCAACAGCTTATCCACGATCAAAACATTTAAGGTTAGAATCAGGGACATCACATCCTATGATTTAGCTCTACGGCACGATCTAAGGTGAGAAACAAAGGTCAATGGTTCCTAAATGCCCTGTAGCATGTTGTTTATAAGTGTGGCACGCTTCACACCCATAAACAAGACTCTACTAGACACGGCTCGTAGAGTCACACAGGACGAGCGCTCGATACCTTTTTTGTCACGACCCGAACGAGAGGGCCATGACGGGCGCCGGAGCTAACCTACCGAACATACACGGTTCGAACATACATCTCATAACCATCTCTAGGTGGACCACAAAGATAGCTCATAGGTATCATAATCTATAAAGGTTCATATATTACAAAATAACGGCACAGCTCTACATAACCGTCAACAACTATGCCTATCGTCACAAGGTGACAAGGCTACCATAATATTATACAACAATACGAACTAATAAGGTTATGAAACATCTGGCTACATACATCTATCTACGAGCCTCTATATAGAATACAGGAATTCATAAGGATGGGACAGGACTCCGCCATGTCCAAATATATAAACGAAAGAGTAATACCAATAGACTGCAGCTCCGAAGAAAATGAAGCGCTCCTGAGACTCCGCTGATGAATCCCTAAGGATCAGATCTGCCTACCTATCTACCTGCGGGCATGAACGCAGCGTCCACAAGAAAAGGACGTCGGTATTTAATAATATCCGAGTATGTAAGGCATGAATAACAACATAATGAAAGTATGAAGATAAAGTAATATAAAAGAGATGAACCTGTGCCTCTGAATGCCTTCTTAAGGCGGATGTCATGCATACTTAGCTTTTAAAAAAAAAAACTTTTCCATATATACATATATAGTATCCTGCCGGGCTATTGAGGCTCGGTGTTGTATATATATAGTATCTAGCCCAGCTGTCAAGGCGCAGTAATATATATTTAGTATCTTGCCCGGCCGTTAAGGTGCAGTAATGTATAGTATTGTCACACCCCACCCTTGGTAAGGCGTGACTGGCACTCGGCACCCTACGGGAACTGAGCGAACCAACTTATAACTCGCATTCTTCATGTCTCGAATGGTAAAAATAAGGCTAAGGGCTAAATATGAACATAATATCACGCATAAATATATGTATAATGGACCCATGACACCAACATAACAACCGACATAATATAACTAATTTGTACACAGAACCGTCCGCAAAGTCCCCATGAACATGACTGAAGTATACAAGTCGGGACAGGGCCCCCGACATACCCTTAACACAAGTTATATATATATATATATATATATATATATATATATATATAATGCTCAAAGAAGAAGTGGAGCCACCACTCAAGACCGACCAAGGTAGCCTATGATGAAATATCCTCTCTTCTCATCTATCTACACTGCATGGCACGAACGCAAGCGTCCACTCGAAGTGGACGTCGTACGAACAATGTACCGAGTATGTAAGGCATGAATAGTAGCATGATATAAGAATGAAGATAGCATAAGATAAAGTGAGCTATTATACTTCGTACACTTCCTGAGATTTCTGTCACGTAAATTAACTTGTCTATAGGAAAAACATTTCATCCACATCCATACACAATATACACACATTTGCTTTCACATACATTTACTATACACACATCTATCATATCCGTACCCGGCCCTTTCGGGACTCGGTGTCATTCGTACCCGGCCCTTTCGGGACTCGGTGTCATCTGTACCCGGCCCTTTTGAGACTCGGTGTTATCCCCAACTGATCAGTGCGAGTGCAATGCATACATACATATATATATAAACATAAAAAAGAAATACATAAATGAAATCAACATCATAATTATCATTAGCATTATCACTATATCATTTCTTGAAGGATCAACCATCGTAAGATGAATTGATAATGTCATGAGAGTATCGAGAACCATGAACTTAGATAGCATTAGAAATAGAATCGTCATCGCTATATCTCACCTCGAAAGAACAAGTATTATGGGGTGAGATCAATCACGAAGAATATTCTCAAGATCATGAATAAGCTCAATAATATCGTAAGAATCATCAGATTCATAGACTTCTAGCATTTGTGGAAGCAAGGATAATATGGATATGGCACAAAGGTTTATAACAAAATAATCATGCCTTTAGAAAGAAAGGGTTTAGCCTTAACATACCTTAACCTTGCTGCGTCCTTAATACTTCTTGAGCAATCCATCAAACCATTCAATTCCAATCTTGAACACCTAAGATTTTCGGGAAAAATCCTCAGTTTTCAACTCAAATGAGCAGCCACGCAACAATCATCACACTTACTATGTTACCCCTTACGAGTCTTTTGATTTTAGGATGGTCTCTTGTCCAATTTTGATGGAAATAAATTAGGGTCACTTAGAGAAGATTTGGAAGAGTCTAGAGAGAGTTTAGGGATGAGAGAGAGGTAGGAATAGTGAAAAAAATGCAGATTTTCCCCTTTTAATTTTCTGGTCGTCACTATTCACCCGAGTACTGTTCACCAGAGTTATTGTTCATCCGTGTTACTGTTCATCCACGTCACTATTCATCCGTGAGAATTATTTCGGGACCTCAAACTTTTATACACCGATCTCTTTATTTACATACTTGGATATAACCAAAATTCCATACAGTCTGATAACTTGTTCAACATCCCAAACTTAACAAAACTTATTTTTTTTCTCCGATTCATTTTAACCTCCAACCTTCACGATACTTGCTTATCACTTGTTAAACATGACATAAACACTTATAACTTCAAACATAATCCTGTCCTTTGAGCTTATATGACTAACTTACAATGCAACTTAACGTACGAAAATACGGGATGTAACAAGTATCTTGCCCGGAAGTTAAGTTGTGGCCTTATCTTGCCCGGCCATGTAGGCACAATGTTATCTTGCCCGGTCATGTAGGCGCAGTGTTATCTTGTCGGCCATGTAGGTGCGATGTTATCTTGCCCGTCCATGTAGGCGCGGTGATATATGTATGGTATCTTTATTACACATATATAAATACATATAACATGCACGAGAGCCCAATTAAATGCTATCGGAGTGACGTAAGGTCTGTAATCTCCGATTTATATTATGGAGCAATCATCATCGCTATATCTTACCCTGAAGGAACAATTATCATAAGGTGAGATCAACAACAATGAATAAAATCAAGAAATTCATGAAATAAACTCAAATATCTCATAATAGCATCAAGGCTATAAACTCGGAATGTCTAGAAATGGGAGCATCATCATCATCATTATCATCATAGGAAACATCTATCTTTAGCAACATAAGAAACTCTAAGAATCATGAACTTCTAGCTTTTGGGAAAAAGGATATTATGGAAAACATATATGGGTTCATAAGAAAAGAATCATGCCTTTAGAAAGAAAGGGACTAACCTTAACATACCTTTTCGATCGCCTTAACTTTAACTATTTAACGCTTATCCTTCCAAGCTCGTAAATCTAAATTCAAGAGAATTAATATTGTTGTTAGGCTTATCGTCATATGCTTATCTAAAGCCTTCAAATTAAACCCCTTTAGAATCTGCCAAAATTCGGACAGCATCTCCCCTATTTATATCCCTAGCCCGAAATCACAATACCAACAAAACAACAACAATAGAAATACTAATATCAACAATAGTAGAGCCTTGTCCCATACCAGCAAATGCTACATGGGTGGTGACAAAGATATTGGAAGCAAGGAAATATGTATTACAGTCACAAACTCTCCAAGGTGATTTACACACAAGATTGTCCACTGTGGTGGCAAGCTCAAAATACTCAATTCAGCAAATGTATGTTGCACTACTCCCACAATATCAAAAAGTCCCTTGGAAGAGCATTACTTTGCAGCCTGGCATTCATCCAAGACACAAATTTATCCAATGGCTAGCTATACTGCACAGATTACCCACTGTGGACAGATTACACAAGA
>NC_081347.1:60122453-60137447 GCF_029784015.1 Lycium ferocissimum
AGGGAGGAAGAGACGTATGAAAACTCCCAAAAGAGGACCCAAAGAGATCATCAATGAACCTGCAATGGTTAATAGTTTGGCAATTTATAAGATTTCCAATGTTTAGAGCTTGTTTGGAAAGCCACCTAGGAATTGGATTTGGGTGTAATTATACAGTTTGACATGTTTGTTTGGCTAAGTAATTACTTGGTCAACATGAAATTTGGTGTAATTAGAGGAGTGTAATTACACTATTCAATTCTCAAGGGGCAGGCAAGAATTGGTGGTAATTACAAGGTTAATTTTTCTTTGCTTTTTTGTTTTTATTTTTATTTTCTTTCCTTTTTTTGACCCTTTTCCGTGAAAGTAGAAAAGGTTTGAGCTTTCATTTGAATAGTCTTCTATGGACAGTGAAATGGATACAGTGGTTGTTGAATTCAGTCCTTCATTTTGGAAGTATCAACAGTCCACTTCTTTTGGCCCCCCTTATTTATTTTTTCCCTCAAGTCGTCAAAACCAAGTCAACAAGTGACTTTAATGGGATTAGATGTAAATATATAGTGAAGATAAAGAGCAAGAAGAGATAATATACTCAAATGCAGATATTACTGTTTACTCTCTACTTCTTCCTTGCATTAGTTTTGAATATCTTATAGGAGTGTCAAACTAATATTAAAGTACCTGAATTCAGAATGGTGGCATTAGATTATTTGTCAGTTTTCTTGATTATCTATCAGTTGCTTATCTTTCATTCAGCTCAAGCTCAGAATCAAACCCAAGATAGCTACCCCAAGGAATTTCAATGTGGGAATCTTGGAAATGTAAGCTTTCCTTTCTCCAAATCCCACAACCTGCTTGTGGATTGTATACCATAGATTGCAATGTTACTCCGAATCCAGAATTTCGTTTGGGAGGAAATGTTTACACTGCTCTGGAAAAAGGGTCGGTTGGTGATAGTTTTCGAGGTTTAGACAATAGGCTTAATGACTTATTGGCAAAAAATAGTTGTCGATATTTCGATAGAAGTATATCATTTCCAAATTCTCCTTCCAACTCATTTAGAATCATCGAACGCAATATTAGCTTGTTCAGATGCAATAATAGTCAAGACATCAACAGGAGCACGGATATTGATCATCATTTTCACGACTATTAGAACTATAGTAGATGTAATGGCTTCAGAATATACCACAAGCTTCCGAGTACTGGAGGACGAGAAGATTCCTTGGATGCACCAAAGGGAGATATTCCTAATAACTGTTCAGTGATTCAATTGCCAATTATATGGGGGAGGTTAAACCCTCAAAATAGTAGATCATTTGACCTTTTAACCGCGAATGTTACACTTCAGTGGAGCCTGTCTGATGATTGTAGTTAGGGGTGTACATGGATCGGGTTGGTTCGGATTTTTTAAACACCAAACCATACCAATTGCGTCGGGTTTTAAAATTTATACACCAAACCAAACCAATAAAATTCGGGTTTTTCAATCTCGGGTTATTTGGTTTTCTCGGGTTTTTCAGGGTTTTTTTCGGAATAGTCTTGATACAAAACATATAATTTTTACTTCAAATATTTCTTTAGTCCTAGTAAGATACAATTATATAATTAAGGTGTTTCTTAAGAAAATAACACAAAATGTGAGAAGAGTGATGACATTGTATTAAAATATTCAACAAAAGCTAATATAATCGGTTAAAATAAATATTGCTAATTAACAAGCCATAAAATAAAATGACCATAATATAAAAATACTAAGTCATGCTAAAATAAGTATTACTTACATGACAAAGAAAAAAACTTAAGTTATGTATTTTTACTCTGTAAATCAATTATGCAAAGCTAAAGAATAGATATCCAACATTATTGTCATTCCTAGTGGTAAATTGAATTTCTTTTGTTAGGATTAGTGTTGAGTTGGTTTTGGTTTGGACTTTATTTGAGTTACTTACATCCATAGGATATAAAACTTATTGACATTCAAAATTCTAAGTTCAAGCTTGAATAATATGATAATAGATAAAAAATTACGAAAAAAATTAAGAAATATTTATAAATTACTTTACAAATAAATATTTTTATGTATAAAATGTTTTAAAAATTGAATACATGTAATGTCGGGTTGGTTTGGTTCGGTTTGACTTTTTTTAGTTAAAACCAAACCAAACCAATTATGGTCGGGTTTTTTTTCCAACACCAAACCAAGTCAAACCAAACCATTAGTCGGGTTTTTTTCTCGATTTATCGGTTTGGTGCGGTTTGTCGGTTTACTTTGTACACCCCTAATTGTAGTAAATGTTACTATGGAGGAAGTCGATGTTTAACTTACAGCAACAACGAATTTCTTTGTTCCTCTAATCCCACAGGTAAACTATAGAACTAGCTTTTTTTCATTTTTGCTCATCTAGTTATCTTCAGTTGCTCAGAACAAATACTATGTTGATGAATATACTACAAATTACTACAGCTAAAAATTGCAATAAAATGAACAAATATGAGTAAATAAATATTGAGGCTGAGGCGCAGATATCTCGCTCTCTTTAAGGAGATTCAAGCCCACTGCAATATGATATTCTTCACCGGTCCAGTAGTAATACTTTTGACTTTGTCCCCTCCAGAATACAACAGTCTGTCAACGTCGTGTGAATCAGCCAATTCCGAACTAGTTAAAGAGTCCAAAGCTCTACCACGAAAACATCTTCCTTCAACTTAAAAGTACTCTCTTTTGTAGTGAATTAGTTGGAGACAGAATAGTTTCTTTGTCCCAACTCTCTCTTCTCTACACCAACCTCAAAATACAAACACAACATAATATTTTTATCCACTCCTCATCTGCTTTTTTCTCATCCTAACACAAGGATGAAAGCATCCTTTATATAGGTGTAGAATTTCTTTCACAAATAAATGTTAAGAAATTGAATGGTCATTTGAGGTTTAGTGGGGTAATTAGTAGGACATAATGTGGGAGAACATGATAGAGTGGTTACAAGAGTTACAAGAATGCTGACACTACTTTCTCCACTTTATGACCACTAATAAGACATGCACTTTAATATAAATATTTTATAATACGAAAATGCTAATAAATCCAACATACTAAAATAGTTGTCTGTCTAATGATTGTATTAAAAGTCCCGGCGCAATATCTATCTAAGCTTTTGTGATTTTCGGGTGCATCTATAACCAGAAATTAATGTGAAGGGTAATTGGGATCCATAGATGGAAGGAAGGCAAATTTAAGTCACCAATATGTTGGGGGCATTTTTTATCCTTTTCTGTTAAAGAATAAAAGGTCTTCTATGGACAGTGAAATGGATACAGTGGTTGTTCAGTCCATTTAAATTATCAACATCCCACTTCTTTTGGCCCCCCTTCTTTATTTTTTACCTCAAGTGGTCAAAACTGAAAATTCCAAGTCAACAAGGTGTTTTTAAAGGGATTAGATGTAAATATATGGCGAAGATAAAAAGCGAGAAGACAAATATACACAAATGCAGAGATTACTGTTTACTCTCTGCTTTGTCCTTGCATTAGATTTGAAAATCTTACAGGAGTGTCAAATAAATATTATAGTACCTGAATTCAGAATGTGGCATTAGATTAGAGGCAGTAACACATAAGGTCATCCAATTATGTGTAATATCTCTAAAAGTCATGTTTTTTTTTTAATAACAAGGTCACGCAAACTTTTTTATATCACTTCAAAAGTCACCCAATTAATATTTAAGCAACAACATATGACAGGACATTTAATTTAGAGAAATTTTACTTTGTGAGTCGCATAACAAACATTACTTATGTAAGATAGTTTATTACTTGACAAGTGGATTAATGAGTCCCACAATAAACTCCTTTAAACAGATTATAAAAAAAATAAAAAAAGCAACATTAAAAGTCTTAGATTTTTCCTAATTAGGATGTTTTGCTAGAGGATAATAAAAGGAAATTTAGAAATAAAAAAGATTTGCAAAGGCAATAACGGAGAAAAGGATAAAAATAGTCCCTTAACTATGATAGTAGGTTCAAAATAGTCCCTTAACTATGCACTTAACGGTTTTGGTCCTTTAAGTTTGCCACAAGTTAACATAAATGGTCGCTTAATTATGAGAGTAGGTTCAAAATAGTCCCTTAAGTATGCACTTAACGGTTTTGGTCCTTTAAGTTCTCCAAAAGTTAACAGCTTTAGTCTCGATAAAATATTCATCGAACTCGTTTGTTAGATTTGACGAGAACTATGAAAAAAAGGAAAAAAAAATTAGCGAGAACTCTAGATCGGTCAAATAACTCGGGACAAAACCGAAGGACGTTAGTCGGTTATAGGAAAAAACTGAGGAAAAAACTACAGACTTGATAATGTTAGAAAATAGTGTCTCGGAACACAAAGACCGATGGACTTTGTCGATTTAAATCGAGGAAGTCCATTCGCTAAGTAAAATACACTAGATTCGTTTTTACTGAAAACTCGAGAAAAATAAATACTTCCAGTGTAGTGATTCTTTTTTGAAAAAAAATAGTTTCCGCGCATTTTTGCTCAAAAATAACCGATGGACTTCCATTGGTTTTCATAAAAACAATAAAAAAAAAAAATAGTGTCACTCGATTTTATCCATCGGTTTCCGTCCGTCGTTTTTTTGCTTGTTTTTGGTAGTGACAACTTTTTTAGTTTCTGCTATTTCTATTTATTTGTAAAGTCTAGTGTATTTTATTTAGCCGATGGATTCCCTCGGTTTTAATCGACAGAGTCCGTCGGTCTTTGTGTTTCGAGACACCACTTTCTGACATTATCAAGTCTGTAGGCTTTCCTATAACCGACTGATGTCTGTCGATTTCGTCCCGAGGTATTTGATCGTTTCTTTAATAATGTGTACCTCTAAACCCGTTAAGTGCATACTTAAGGGACTATTTTTAACCAACCCTCATAGTTAAGGGACCATTTTTGTTAACTTATGGCAAACTTAAAGGACCAAAACCGTTAAGTGCATAGTTAAGGGACTATTTTGAACCTACTCTCATAGTTAAGGGACTGTTTATGTTAACTTGTGGCAAACTTAAAGGACCAAAACTGTTAAGTGCATAGTTAAGGGACTATTTTGAACCTACTATCATAGTTAAGGGACTATTTTTGTCCTTTTCTCGGCAATAACGGCATAGTAAAGGGGCTATATTCCAATTTCTGACTGCTCCAAGGTATGGTTGCTTTTATTATAGGCAAAATGTGCAAATATACCCCTCAACTTTGCGATTTAGAGCAGATATACCCCCGTTATAAAAGTGGTGTAAATATACCGTTGCCGTTACAAAATAGTGCAAATATACCCTTTTTGCTGACAAATTTAAAAAAAAAAAAATTTAGTTTATTTTTTAATTAAAAAAAAAATCATGTGGCTTAAAAAAAAAGTCTACCCATTTTTTTGAGTAGACATATTTTTCTAAAGCCACATGATAATTTTTTTCTGGCGGGTCGGGTCTGGTCTGATTAGTTTTAAAAAAGGGGTGGACTTTTTTTTTTTTCTAAATCCACGGAGATATTTTTTTAAACGAACCCGACCCGACCATTTAAAAAAATTTACCATGTGGTGTTAGAAAAATATGTCTACTAAAAAAAATGAGTAGACTTTTTTTTTAAGCAAACTGGATTTTTCTTTTTTTTAATTAAAAAATAAGCTAAATAATTTTTTTTTTAAATTCCGTTAGTGAAAAGGGTATATTTGCACTATTTGTGTAAAGGCAGGGGTATATTTGCACCATTTTGTAACGGTAAGGGTATATGTACACTACTTTTTTAACGGGGATATATCTGCTCTAAATTGCAAAGTTGAGGGGTATATTTGCACCTAGGGGTGTTCATGGGTCGGTTTTAGGTTAAAACCAAAACCAAACCAATCTAGTCGGTTTTTAAAATTATTAAAACCAAACCAAACCAAATATAATACATATCCATTGGTTTGGTTGTAGTCGGTTTGGTTCGATTTGGGTCGGGTTTTCGGTTTTTAAGAAAATTAACGGTATTTCTCTCTTTCATGTTTTTTTCCTACAATTATGAGAGAATTTTCTATCATTTTCCAACTTATAATCCGTTATTACCCTTTTATTATGGTAGCTATATTTTCTTGCATTATGGAGAAAATGTCTTAAGATTTATGATTTTAATTATGTGAATAAAGTTTATAAGAAATAAAAAAAAAAAAAAAAATCTAGGCAAATCTCATATGATTGTTTCTTTGAATAAATGAGTTTGAATTAATGGATTTATTTTTTTAAAATCGACTTAGAATATAAAGTTCATTAGCCTGTTAGAGATAAATAAATTTTTTCTTAAAAAGTATATAAATTATTCAAAAGTATTTATAAAAACCAATATATTGTATACATATAATTATAAAAATTGAATAAAATTTGTCGATTCGGTTCGGTTTTTTATTCGGTTTGCTTTTAGTAAAACCAAAACCAAATCAAATATTATCGGTTTTTAAAAATTCAAAACCAAACCAAACCTAACCCAAGTACATATCGGTTTATTTAATCGGTTTGGTTTTGGTTTTCGGTTTGGATCAGTTTTTCACCAAACCGTGAACACCCCTAAATTGCACCTTTTCCCTTTATTATATGTTTTAGTTGAAGATTTTTTTCATTTTAGAATTCAAGTCTAGAAAGGATTCAGTATGTTACCAGTCTCAGAAAAAGTCCAGAAACGATTCATCGTCAGCAAACTTTAAATCCTCCATATTTTTTTAGGACAAAGTATGTATTATTGCTTTACTTCTTCACTGGAGAAGTAAAAAGGTGTTAAAGTTCTTCAATTAAAAAATATAATGAAGGAAATGAATCCAAAAATACAAGATTTTTAATTGAAAAATATAATGAAGCAAAAAGTTTTACCTTGTAGCTATTAAAGTTTGAATATAGCTTGCTACTATGCCGTAATAGCCATTTGCAGTTTTTTTATTTTTTTATTTCATTTTATTGTCCTCTAACTAAACATCATAATTAAGAAAAATATAGACTTTTAATGTTGCCTTTTTCCTAACCTGTTTTGAAGGAGCTTGTGGGACCCATAAATCCACTTATCAAGTAATAAACTAGCCTCACATAAGTAATGTTTGTTATGTGACTCACAAAGTAAAAAAATTCATTTAATTTAATCCCCATCGACGTTTTATTTTTTTCTCAGTCCACATGGCAAACCCGACCCAATTCAAACCCATAACCCAAATTAACCCTTATTAACTCTATTCTCTTGTACTTAAAATAGAGTTTCACTCTCTCTGAAAATAATTGGCACATCATCATACTATACTAAAAGTGAGAAGACTCTAAGCATAAAGTTGAATTACGAAAATACCCATCATATTTTAATTCACCATAATGCCCTTTAATTAAAAAAATCTTTAAATTAAATGTATAATTTTAACTACACTAAATTTCATACATGGCAAGGTTAATTATTGCAACTTTTAGTTTTCCTTCCGCCCTTAAATTTGCATACGTCATACATGCTTTGACTGTCCTTCTAATATGAAATTTATGAGAAGCAAATAGCACAGCAGTGCATATAGTTAATCCATTATGGAAAACGCCTGTACACCTTCATCTTTCAATAACTGTACAAAATAACTCAATAATAATTTAGATTTGTGTCCGTTTGTTCTTATACTTTTCAATAATAATACTAATATTTATTCATGGCAGCCTCTTTACCTTCTCTGTTTCAAAATAAAAAAAAGGGCACAATGATGTGTAACATTACTTCCCCTTCTCTTCTTTCTAACAAAAAATAATTATCAATTGTTTAAACCTTCTTCCCATGTAAGCAGATTGTTGGTATCATATGGCATATTTTTCTCCATTTGCAACGTACACTTAATTCGCATGTGTCAAATTAGGTAATTTTATTCCTCTTTCATTAATTTTTTAAATATTATTGTGGTAATATTAAAGGTGTTCTTTTCTTATATACTTTTCTAGAATCGTTATCATGAATTTGTACATCAAATTGTAAAATTGTATGTTTGCTTGAAATTTATTGAAATTTAAAAGAAGAACTGCCTAACCTTATTTATGATTCTGGAAGAATGTTGCACAGATGTTCAACTCCATAAATTATTTTCCCAATCTTTTATTTACATTTGTTGATACAGATTTCACTTTGTTCAGTATATATATTAAATTAAATTTTTTATTTTATTTCTTCAAATTGTGCATGCTAGCAGCTTTTAAAGTTGGAAAGCCAAATTTGGAATAAATAGTTAAATAGCAAAAATTGCTCTCTCCAATATATGATGCTTTGAAAGATTATTTTATGATATTTTGTGATTGTAGTATCGAACTCCTTGTCAAATTTCCAATGTTAGCTTGTATTTCCCGCACATGTTTTCTCGTATGGATAACTGTACGTTACACTCTCAAGAAAGGATATTAATGCTCATAACAAGAGTTCGGGTTACGACAAACATTATAATGGGAAATATACCACCAAATCATCTATAAGTAGGTGTTTGAATGAGACACGATCATATCACATGTTTGTACCAAATAACATCAAAATTTATTTCACTACACATCGTACTTACATAACTAAAAGTTTACTTATTCAATTTTCAAATGTTAACATTTCACATTTAACAATTAAGTGGATCGAATAAGCTCAACAATCATTAGTTTGAGCTTTTATTTTTTGCTTTTAATTAAATTTCTATAACTCATCACATATATTCTAATTATTTATATTATTTTAGAAATATTATACTGATTAGCATAAGTCGAAATTAAAATTGTGTCGTCTTCTTTTTCCTTCTCTCAGGCAAAGTCCATAAGGATTTTTGTAACACATTAAGCAAATGTATTTCCTTCTGAGCCATAAATCGCACTCCTATCATATATTGGAAGCACTAATAATTAATCAGAATAGGAGCACTCTCGTTTTCTCTAATGTTCTGTGTAGCGCTGTCGACGTAGTGGTCTATTTTCACATTAAATAATGCCTGTGGGGAAGAGATGAACCCCTTTCTTTGAGATTTCATAACTTTTGACTTCAACACACTAGTAGTTTTCAAGTTTTGAATTTCTGGTGAGAGCAAAAAGTTTCCCTCCTGATTTTGTCCAACTGAATATGGTTAATAAGGGTTAATTTAGGTTATGGGTGTGGATCGGATCGGGTCTTACTGCATTGGGGACTGAGAAAAAAAGTCCATGTGCTCTAAATTAAATGTCATGTCATAATTTATTAGTCAACTATTAATTGGGTGAACTTTGATGTAATATAGGGAAAGTTTGGTGACCTTGTTGTAAAAAAAAAAAACATGACCTTGAGAGATCATTACCCATAGTTGGGTGACCTTCTGTGTTATTACCTCAGATCAATTATTTGTCAGTTTTCTTGATATTCTATCCGTTGTTGATTTTTCATTCAGCTGAAGCTCAAAATCAAACTCAAGACAACTGCCCCAAGGAATTTCAATGTGGGATCCTTGGAAAAGTGAGCTTTCCTTTCTCTGTATCCTCAAAACCGGCTTGTGGATTGTATACCTTAGATTGTAATGCTACTGCAAATCCAAGAATTCATTTGGGAGGAAATGTTTATAGTGTTCCAGAACAACAACCGTATGATAGGTTTCGAGTTTTAGACCGTATGCTTCAGGGCTTATTGGCAAAAAAACAGTTGTCAATCTTTCGATAGAAGTCTATCCTTTCCAAGTTCTCCTTCTGTCAGGTTTAGAGTCATCGAACCCAATCTTACCTTGTTCAGATGCAACGACAGTCTAGATGTCAACAAGGGCAAGAATGATCATCATTTTCGGGAATATCAGAACTATACTAAATGTAGTGGCTTCAGCATATATTACAAGAATCCAAGTAGAGAACAGGAAGGGTATTCGGATGCACCAGAGGGAGATATTCCTGATAATTGTTTACTGATTCAATTGCCACTTACATCCAGGTCATGGTCTCAGCATATTAGCTTGTTTGATCGGTTAAGTGCGAATTTTACAGTTCAGTGGAGCATGTCTGATGATTGTCGTAAATGTTACTATCAAGAAGATCGATGTTTAACTGACAGCAACAATGAATTTCGTTGTTCCTCTAACCCCACAGGTAAGTTATAGTACTAGTTTTTTCCAATTTTGGTCATCTAGTGATCTTCAGTTTCCTCAGAACAAATACTGAAATAGTTGCCTGTCTGATGATTGTAATAAAATCCTCGCGCAACATCTATCTAAGCTTTCGTGGTTTTTTTGGTTGCAGTAAAAAGAAAGTCCAAAGGAGTTCTAGTTGCAGGTAACTACTATCTATGGCCTCAAATTTCCACTTCATATCACTAGATCTGATTTTTTGCTCTGGGTTTCCTTCTTTCCACAGCAAAAAGATAATTAGCTATTTTCGTTATTAGGAGATAATGTGTTACTATCGCATTAAAACACGTACACGCAGCTAAAATGTACCTTCTTCATGGAAATGTTATTAATCTGATTATCTGATAGATAGAGTATCCCGGAAAAAACATCCTTTCAATGTTAACTGTTTTTCTCATTTACCAAGAACTTGTGCAACTTTGAAATTGACAACATTCTTCCAATTTATGTCATGACATTAGCAGCTACTTCTTCTATTGGAGGAATATCGATGCTAGTTATGTTACTCCTTGATGTTCGGCCTAAAATACATATATTTATTCATTGGTTGCCTTACATTTTAATACTTTTAATGGTCTTTTGAGTATTAATTATAATGGATTGTGGTTAATATTATATTTTATTGTGTAGGAATAAAGAGGTGTGAAGATGAAGAGATTTGAAGCAAAATTGGATAAAAAGTGGGAAAAGAGAAAAAGAAAATAAAAGAAAGAAGACAAGAGGGGGACATAATGATTTGGGTTGTGATTGCTAATGATTGCAAATTAAAAGATACAAAGAAGAAAGCAAAGAATTAGAGGAATTGGAAAGGAAAAGAGAACGTAACTGGCAGCAATGACGAGGACAAATTGAATCACTGGAATACATGCCTAATGCGACGCGCAGTGCGTTTTCTCAGATTAAACTTATCCCATTTAATTTTGGACTGGTTACTTTGTTTAGGCCTTTTCCTACACTTATAAATATTCAATAAGATGGTTTTACATAATTTTGGATTGCTTGAAACCCTTAGTTCAGAACTTTGGATTTAGAGAGAGCTTGGAGCCACCTTGGAGGCCGTAATTATAGGGTTTTACCTTCTCTTCTCTGTATTACTCATTTATACATTTTTATTCGGATGATTTGTTGTTTTTCCTCCATGTCTATGTGGAGCTAAACTCTTTAGTTCTAGGGTTTTGACACTAGCATGAAAGTTGACGTTTGATTATCGTTTATATCTATTGATTTTCCATCTTTGGGTTATTTATTTATTCTTGATCTTAATTGTTTGATTATTTGACGAAATACTTAGACACTCTCTGTGGCGTGTGAATTGAACTAGGGATAGGGAATTTGCATACGTAATAAGAATAAATAAAGCTTGTTCGATTAATCGTTTCGCTAACGAGGATAGGAATATATCCTTTAGCCTTGCTTAGTTGAATACGGAGAAGTAAATGCGTTCTTGTTACCTTTGGCGACCATAGGAATATAGGCATTATAGTAGCATCTACAGGCTTGTGAGCAACTCGAAAGATACTCATAAAGTTATAATTAATCCGTCAACTAGTAACCCATAGGTATAACGATTTGAAGACTCAACTAGATTGTTAGTGGTCCTAGCCCTAGATCTATCTCTTCTTTGATAAAAATCCGCTCTTTCTTGGTTGAAGTTCATTATTTGTTTTATTTTATTTTTAGTTAGTTAATAATTATATCTTGAGATTTTATTTCTTGTGTAGATAACTAGTATAGTTTAATTTAGTAAATAGTTAATCATAAGTCCCTGTGGGTACAATATCTGGACTTTAAATCTTATGTTACTTGTACTACCACGTATACTTGCGTGTGCGTTTGGGAGCAACACTCCTGTACTTAAGAACAAAATGCTCCCTTAATTCCATGATTTTCTGGAAAACAAAAAGAGAAGATTACAGAAATGTAAAAGCCTTCTTGAAGAACCATGGATCACTCGCTCCAAGGAAGTACAGTTATTTTGAAGTCAAGAAGATGACAGATTATTTCAAAAATAAACTTGGTCAAGGAGGCTTTGGTTGTGTTTTCAAAGGAAAGTTGCACAATGGGAGTCTCGTGGCAGTGAAGGTCTTGAAGAAATCGAAAGGCGGGGGAGAAGAGTTTATCAATGAGGTGGCAATTATCAGCAGGACTTCTCACATTAATATTGTATCACTTGTTGGATTTTGTTTTGAGGGTCAAAATAGAGCTCTCCTCTATGATTTCATGCCCAATGGATCCCTTGAGAAGTTCATTTACGATGCAAATCCGGGACAAATCGTCAACTAGGATGGAAAACATTGTACGATATTTCACTTGGCATTGCTAGAGGATTGGAGTATTTGCATTGTGGTTGCAATACTCGAATTGTACATTTCGATATAAAGCCTCACAACATTCTTCTCGATGAAGACTTTGTCCCAAAATATCCGATTTTGGTCTTGCAAAACTATGTAACAGGAAGGAAAGCATTGTATCTTTATTGGGTGCTAGAGGGACTATTGGGTACATTGCGCCAGAAATTCTCTATAATAATATTGGAGGAGTTTCTCACAAGTCAGATGTGTACAACTACAGTATGATGGTGCTCGAGATGGTTGGAGGAAGGAAAAATGTTGATGTTGTTGACCATACCAGTGAAATATACTTTCCACACTGGATATATAAACAAATTGAACAAAAGGAAAAGCTTGGATTAACTGGCATTGTGAAGGAAGAGGACAAAAAATTTGCAAAAAAGATGATCTTTGGTGAGCTTGTGGTGCATCCAAATAAATCCGGCCATCAGGCCTTCTATCAGTATGGTCGTCGAGATGTTACAAGGCGAACTCGGATCTTTACAAATGCCTCCCAAGCCTTTCATGTATTCTTCTTTTCAACGGTCAGACGGTGACATGCCTAGTACTACCTACATGGTTTAGGAATGGACAGTTTCAAGTTTGATTTTTATCTAGACTTATTAAATTTTGGCAGAAACTCTGCATGTATCATTGGATTGGTTGATTAAAAGTTGCTGATAAATGTTAATTGCTGAAAAATGCTTTTAGATGCATTTTACAAATGAGCAATTACGTGTTTGGATAAGTACTTTTGTTGTTAAGATGACTGAAACTTCTTAACGCTATTTACAATAAAATATATATTTAAAAGTTTCTTTCATAAAAAGAAGAAGACAAATAACGAAAATAAAATAGAGAGATAATTAAAAGTTACTCTATGTTTAAGGAAGAGTACTTCAGAGATTATAAAAGATATTAGAGATAAAATCGTCAAATACTTGATCAAACCAAAAGTGCTTATATTCTGTAAAACTATAAGTTGGGGGTGACTTACTTGTGACTTCTGACTGATTTTAGCTTATTTTAAGCACTTTTATTGTTTACCAAACACGTGGATAAGTCAAACGATGCTTATAAGCTGGTCAAACACCCTCATTTCTGATGGACAATATCAGAAACATAGAGATAAGCCAATGGACTAGCAGTATCAATAGCAAGGCTCATTCAGATGGCCAGGAAGAGGAGTTTATCGTGCATTAATTAATGTAATTATACTTTAGGCATATTTGCGCACTATTTTTGCACAATTAAGTTTAGTTAGTAAAGGGCGAATCTAGCCTTATAAAAAGACAAAGTAACTTATCTTGAAACTGTTCTTCAATTTTGCAATATCCATCTTTCTGTTGTAACAATATAGTCTTATGGACAGAAAAACTATCGTAGTGTAAGACTGTAAGTCGTAACAGTTCACATCTTCTGCAATGTCATTATGTCAATCATGTCATCTAATTTTCCATCTGTTGACTTGGAATTTTTGTGCAAATACTAGAGGAAACAAGCCTAAAATGAGGGCCAAGTTGGATGGATTTTCCCCCTCCTTCCACTTACGTATAAAGACTCAAATCATTGACACTGCAACCTAAAAAAAATTCTCTTCATCTCGATCCCATTTTAGCAGAACCTCACACAGCATACTTTAACGAGCCCTGTATCTTTTTCAAGACGTATAGAAAGACGAGAAAATAGAAAAGGAATACCGATGTCTAATAGTCAGGAAACTAAGCCAAACTACACTACAAGTGAGCAACAATGATTATATCATAAGACATCTCCATTTTAAACACATATCTGTATACAATTAGGCAGTGAACTCATAAACAAGAAGAGAGCCAAAAGGAATGACAAGAGAGCGAAAGCTGAAAAACCGTGTAGTTGTCATTAACATCTATGGAATTTCACCTGCTAATACTAGCTACGATAGAGCAACTAACTCACTCATCATTCACAGAATTTGGTGAAACAGGCAATTTCGATTTCATCAATTGTGCACCATTTCCTGATTCATAGCTAAGCTCATTGTCAATGATGTTAATCTCCTCTTTCTTCTGGTTTTCAAACTCGCCCCTCTGAATTGCCTTTAGAATTTCCAACACTTCATCCATTGTTGGCCTCATCTCCTTCTCAAGTTGGAGACATTGAAAAGCTAGTTCTAATACTGAAGTAGTCATTCTCCTAACTTCAGCATTGGACTCGTAACAAAGAGATGGATCAATCAACTCTTCAAATTCTCATTTCAAAATCTTGCTTATTGCAAAATTAGACAAACTAATTTCATCCATTGTTGGCCTCATCTCAGTCACTTTTTTTTGCTGAAGAGTGTTTGATCCTTCAACTTCATTGGTCTGTTGCTTGGGAGTAATAACAAAGACCATAATAGATTCAACATCTTCACTTTATTCGGCCAGAAAGTGAGTTCATAGAGCTACAAATTAAATAATAACTATGACTTTCTCAATTGTATGACAGCAACTAAGTTTGATTACCATAGGTTTACATTAACCAAATTCATTTGAATCGAGATTTCTGTGATTTCCTCTAAATTATCTTTTATA
>NC_081347.1:60137547-60267438 GCF_029784015.1 Lycium ferocissimum
TAATGGCTCAACCTTCCTTTTATTAATTGAACTAGTGAATATATTCGCGCTTCGCGCTGTCATAAAAATATTAGCGAATACATATTTTTTTTTTTGTTTTGTAAATTTAATTGTATAGAGGAAATAAAAAAAATGTGTCGGTTGTATCTATCGATTTAATAAATTACAAATTATAACCTTTTCATTGGAATTTCCTTGGTTGGTTGCTCTTTCTAAGACATCCAAGTGTCAGTTTTCCTTTTAGGGTAAAGGTGTAAAATATATACAACTTCAATGCGATTTAGAGCAGATATACCCCCATTAAAAAGTGGTATATATATACCCTTGCCGTTACAAAATGGTGCAAATATACCCCTACCCTTACACAAATAGTGCAAATATACACTTTTCGCTAATGGGATTTTAAAAAAAAATCATTTAGCTTAATTTTTAATTAAAAAAAAATGTCACGTGGCTTTAAAAAAAAATCTACCGATTTTTTTTTTTGAGTAGACGTATTTTTCTGACGCCACATGGTAAATGTTTTTTTGGGGGGTCTGGTCTGGTTCGTTTAAAAAAATATTTTCGTGGCATTAAAAAAAATAAGTCTGCTCATTTTTTTTTAAACGAACCAGACCTGACCCACCAGAAAAAAAACTATCATGTGGCTTTAGAAAAATATGTCTACAAAAAAAAATGGGTAGACTTTTTTTTAAAGCCACGTGATATTTTTTTAAATAAAAAATTAACTAAATGATTTTTAAAAAAAACCGTCAACAAAAAGGGTATATTTGCACCATTTTGTATCGGCAGGGGTATATTTGCACCATTTTGTATTACATTTCCAAGGCTTCCACACTTGAATTCCTCGGGGCAGCTACTATTTTGGGATTGGTTCTGAGCTTGAGCTGAATGTAAGATAAGCAACTGATAGAACATCAAGAAAACTGACAAATAATTTAATGCCACCATTCTGAATTCAGGTACTAATAATAAATTGTCATAAGATCTATGCAAAATCAATAGTACAAGTTAGGTTTTCTGCATTTAAGTATAATTTCTAGTCTTATTCGTTTTCTGCACCACATATTTGTATGTATCTATCCTATCCCTTTAACACGTTAGTTGACTTGGAATTTTATACCTCTGACTACTTTAGGAAAGTTCCATTTTACTATCCACAGAAGAATATTCAAAAGAAAGTTCAAACTTTTTTTTTCTTTTATAATGATGGTGATCGGGTCAGTTTGCCTGCACCTTTATTATTAATAAAACTAATAGTTGTTACCTCTCATCAAGACAAGTCGCATATCTCTCCGCGTCGAGGCTTAGGCATGTGGGATAAATCACCTAGTATTTTTTATTATCTTGGTTGGGATTGAACTTGATTTTCAATGTTTGCATCCACCTCATCTAGGGGGGATTTAGTGCATAAGTTATGATTAACCTAGTAATTTGGTTCAGATACATGTACTAAAAATTCACTAAATAAGTACAATTGTACAAATAATAGATTGCAAACATTTTTAAGTGTCAGGTTCTTTATATTGGAAATACATCTGTCACTTGTACGGTTAAAGAATTGAACATATGGTATTTATAAGAAGGGAAAAGGGTCAAATTTATCCCCTACTCTCAAAAATAGTTTACATTTAACCTCAGTTATACTTTTCGGACAAATTTACTCTCGCCGTTAGCCTTTTTTTCAAATATATCCCTTGCCCTAATAGAGCCAAGAGTACGGGCAGAGTATAGGGGTAAATTTTGGTCCTATTCTCGAAGTACAATGATAAATTTGCTCTGTTAGGTATAATTTTTTCTTATTTTTCGTTGGTCCCGTATTTCTTCACGTAAAATCCTTGAAATGACTTACTTTTAACTGTCTTCTAATGTAGTTAAGCTTCAACTAATTCACTACAGTTTAGACAAAAAGAGTCTTGCAGGTTTTCTGAATGTAAAATGGAAAGCTTATGCTTGGACCAAGTCTGCAATTTATAGGTTGATATGCTTCATACTTAAATAAATATTAAATCTTTTGGAGTATAGTGTCTAAACAAGTTGGAGAAACTAGAAAAGTCGGTCTTGGTGCAATTTCTAGTACTGCATTATTTTGGGGGTCCACGAATTACGGTCCCAAGAAGAAAAATCTCATAAGGATATGAACATAATTGTAATATCTATTTTATTGGGTATAGACATTGCCAATCCTTAGTTTTCCATGTAAATTAGTTTTCCATGTAAATGATCAGAGCATCTAATAAACTTATGATAAGAACTTTATGCACTTTAGCTTGTAGAAAAGATATGTATTTGATAAGTAGAATTAATGATCTTGAATTTAAAAAAAAAAGATCTGGCTGTTTAATCCTTTTTTCAGGACATAACGCCTTTTATATAATCTTCATCTGCAACAATTCTAGGAACTAACCTAATATAGAATGTTTCCGTGCATTTTGTCGCTACTTGAAATTTCTTTTTTTGTTTAACCATCTCATATCCAGAACCCATTGGCCTGACTTTTATAGATGCACACTAGGTAGGGCTCGTTTGAGGGGAAGTGTTTCTTTAAATCTTCCATCCCAAATTTCAAATGCGAGGCACTTCCTGGTTAAGAAAAAAGAATCTTATCATGTCATCTCACCACAGCCTTTGGTGGTATGGAAGGGATGTTGTAGAAGAAGAGAGTTACTCTCTACCTCCCATTTTATGTGAAGGTGTTACTGCTTGGAGAGTCAAACAGTTTTTTCTTTGACTATAATTTTTTCAATCAGCTGACCCAATGCCGATTTTTGGGTCCTATCTATAGCTAAGATTGCCAAATTAACCTCATGCCTGTCCATACTTATATCTACAGTGCCTTGATAATGTGAGCTTGACTAGAACTATAACAGAAGCATAATGATAGGTAAGGAACATCATTTGGAAGGGTATTGAGAGCCTGAATTTCAAACTTTGACATAATTTGTGACCAAGGAAACAGTCTTAACATTGCTGATGGACTATATCACAAACTTTGACAAAATTTGCGATCAATGGATTATGGACTAGCAGTTTCAATAGCAAGGCTCACTCGAACAGGACAGAAGCGACTTTGCTACATTTTCATGAAGGTGAACAACTACTGTTCCCTTAGGAATGTACTCGTAAACAAGCAGGAGGTCATAATGCATCTTGAAGTGCATTCACAAATGTAATTATACTTTTGGATTCATTATATTCTCAAAAGCATATTCACAAACTACTCTTTTTGCACGCCAAAGTCTAGTTCATAAAGGCAAATCTAACTTTTTAAAAAGAGTTAAAGTAACACCAATCTCTATGTCATTATAGTTCACATCTTCTGCTTTTTTCTGCAGTATCAGTCATATCATCTGGTTTCCCATCTGTTAACTTAGAATTTTGGTGCAAATACTAGAAGAAACAAGCCTCAAATTATGAGGGCCACATATGTATAAAAGACTCGAATCATAGCCTAAAAGATTTTCTCTTCATATCTATCTCATTTAGCAGAACCTCACATAGCCTACTTTAACAAGCCTCTACCTTTTTCAAGACGTATAGAAAGACAAGGAAATAAAAAAGGAATATCGAAGACTAATCGGGAAGGTGAGCCAAACTACACTATGAATCTGAGTTTATAATATACGGCATCTCCATTTTTAACACTTCTCTGGATGCAAATAGGCAGTGAACTCATAAACAAGCAGAGAGCCAAAAAGAATGAGAAGAGAGTGAAAGTTGAAAATTAATGAAGTTCTCATTAACATCTAAGGAATTTCCCCCCGCTAATACTAGTTGTAGTAGAGCAACTAAACCACTTATCATTCACAGAATTCGGTGAAATAGGTAATTTAGATTTCATCAATTGTGCGTCATTTTCTGATTCATTATCAATGATGTTAATCTCCTCTTCCTTCTGGTTTTCAATCTCGCCCCTCCGAATTGCCTTTAGAATTTCTAACACTTCATCCATTGTTGGCCTCATCTCCTTTTCAAGTTGGAGACATCGGAAAGCTAGCTCTGCAACTGAGGTAGTCATTCTCCTAACTTCAGCATCGGACTCGTAACCAAGAGATGGATCGATCAACTCCTCAAATGCACATTTCAAAATCTTGCTTATTGCAAAGTTACCAAACTAATCTCATCCCTATACCTTCTTATATCCACGCAAGCAATGATGATATGAGCTCAATAAGGACAACTCCAAAACTATACACGTTACTTTTACTAGTTAGCTGATAGCATGCATGATAATCCCGATCAACATATCCAGGCATCCCCTGAGGAGCAGTTGAGATATGAGTTACATCATTCGGAAAAAGTCTCGAGAGCCCAAAATCTGCAACTTTTATACAGAAATTGTTGTCAAGAAGAATGTTGCAAGTCTTAACATCACGGTGTATTATGTCAGAAGCGTGTAGATAAGCTAAAGCACTAGCAGTTTCTGTGGTAATTTTCATTCGGATAGGCCATATAAGGGTTCCGTTGTTTGCTTTTTCGCCATGGAGGTGATCAGCAACTGTTCCATTCGGGATGTATTCATAAACCAGGAGGAGTTCACGACTATGCCTTGATGTGAAACCATAAAGCATAACAAGATTCTGGTGCCTTAAGCGAGTAAGAATTTTAATTTCATTCTTAAATTGCACCATCCTCTTGGAATTTTGCTTATACAGGTGTTTCACTGCAACTTCTCTCCCATAACGAAGTTTACCTAATAATTAAAATACATCGTTAGCTGATGAAATATGTTACAAAACCATAAGCATTGATACAATAATGCAGAACTCTGCTTAATGCTTTTCAAATTTGGGCTCTTTTCATTTTTGGCCTGTCGGCCGAAATTAATTAGGGCGCAAGCCAAAATACACAAAACCTATACAGAAACCTATTATGTATATTATATGTATAGTTTGTGTATATGATATGTATATTTATACTCAATATACAAAACCTATACATTTGCTGGCTATTATTCTATTAAGCGGTCCACGAATGTAATTATCCCTTTCCAAAATTTGGTTATGAAATCCATTACTTGGTTTAAGTGGCGTATTACCATAGTATACAGTTCCAAAACCTCCGTCTCCAATCTCTCTGGAGGAATCAAAATTATTGGTGGCTTCTTGAAGAGTAGAGTAGGAGAAGACAGGGACCCCAAAGTGCTTGCTACCCCCTTCAAGATCTTTTCGATCAGAATATGTATTTCTTGTGAAAGAGTGAGAACGACCGCCTTTTCTTTTCTTGAAACGCCATATAACAATACCAAGGCAAATTGAAAAGGTCAAGCAAATCACTGCAGGTAAGACTGAAGCAAACACAGGAAAACTAATCAGGTTTTATTTGAAAAATGGATACAGAAAAGTGGATAGAATTCGACGAAAGCTGTCAGTGATTAGGCATCTCAAACTGTCCATTCATAAATCATATAGGTAGCAATAGGCATGTCTCTATCTGACCTTGAGGGAAAAGCTAAGAAAGGCTAGGGAGGCATTTGCAAAGATCCCAGGTTACCTTGTAACATATCTACAACCATACTCATCGATGGCCTGCTAGCCGGAGTGGTTTGGATGCACCATAGGCTCACCAGTATAATCTTTTCTGCAAGTTCTTTATCCTCTTCCTTCACAATGCCAGTTAATCGAAGCTCTTCGTCTTGTTCTATTGTGTGTAAATCCAGTATGGAAGTATAATTCACTGGAATGGTCAACAAAGAACATCAATATTTTTCCTTCCTCCAACCATTTCGAGGACCATCATACCATAGCTGTACACGTCTGACTTGTGAGAAACTCCTCCAATGTTTTTACACACAGTTTCTGGCGCAATATACCCAATAGTCCCTCGTGCACCCAATAAGGATACGATGCTTTCCTTCTAGTTACATAGTTTTGCAAGGCCAAAATTGGATATTTTGGGACAAAAGCCTTCATCGAGAAGAATGTAATGAGGCTTTATATCGAAATGCAGGATTCGAGTATTGCAACCGCGATGCAAATATTCCAATCATCTAGCAATACCAAGTGAAATATTATACAATGTTTGCCATCCTAGTTGACAATTTGTCCTGGATTTCACATCATAAATGAACTTCTCAAGGGATCCATTGGGTATGAAATCATAGATGAGAGCTCTATTTCGACCCTCAAAGCAAAATCCCACAAGTGATGCAATATTAATGTGAGAAGTCCTGCTGAAACTTGCTACCTCATTGATAAACTCTTCTCCCCGGTCCTTCGATTCCTTCAAGACCTTGACTGCCACAAGACTCCCATTATGCAATTTTACCTTGTACACACAACCATAGCCTCCTGGACCAAGTTTATTCTTTAAACACTCAGTCATCTTCTTGACTTCACAAAAACTGTACTTCCTTGGAAGGAGTGATCCATGGTTCTTCAAGAAGGCTTTTACATTTCGGTAATCTTCTCTTTTTGTCAGCTTCCAGTAAATCATGGAAAGGGAGCATTTTGTTCTTAAGTACAGGAGTAGGACAATTAGCGCTGCAATTCCTCCAACCAAAGTAGCTACTGTCATAACACGAATTGAAATATTGTTGTCAATTTTGCAGTTGCACCAGTTCTTTGGAAAATCAAAAAAGCACTTGATGTATAAAGGATATTTTTTTCTTCTCATGCCAAACCTTTAGTGGACGGAGATATGCGGTACTTATACTGATGAGATGTAAAATCTACCCAGTGAATAGTCAAGGTGCAGGCAAACTGGCACAAACACTGCCCTTATAAAAGAAAAAGAAAAGGTTTGAGCTTTCTTTTGAATAGTCTTCTGTGGATAGTAAAGTGGATACAATGGTTATTCAGTCTTTGATTTTGCAACTCTCAAGATTCCACTTATGTTTTCCTTCAAGCTGTCAAAGCTGAAAATTCCAAGTCAACAAGCATCTCTAAATGATTAGATGTGAATATATATGGTGAAGACAAATAGCAAGAAGAGATAATATACTCAAATGCTGAGATTACTGGTTACACTCTGCTTCTTTCCTTGCATTAGTTTTGAATTTCTTATAGGGGTATCAAATTAATAATATAGTACGAGAATTGAGAATGATAGCTTTAGATTATTTGTCAGTTTTCTTGATTTTCTATCACATGCTGATCTTTCATTTAGCTCAAATAGCTGCCCCAATGAACTCTACTGTGGGATCATTGGAAATGTGAGCTTTCCTTTCTGTATCCTCGCAGCCTGCTTGGGGATTGTATGCTATTGATTGTGATGCTAGACCAAATCCAGAAATTCATTTGGGAGGAAATGTTTACACTGCTCTGGAACAATGGTCCTCTAGTGATAGTTTTCGAGTTTTAGACCATAGGCTTAATGACTTATTGGTAAAAAACAGTTGTCGATCTTTCGATAGAAGTATATCGTTTCCACGTTCTCCTTCTGTCTCATTTAGAATCATCGAACGCAATATTACCTTGTTCAGATGCAATGACAGTTTAGACATCAACAGGAGCACGAATATTGATCGTCATTTTTGCGATTTTCAGAACTACAGTAGATGTAGTGGCTTCAGAATATACTACAAGCTTCCGAGTAATAGACTCCTCGGATGCACCAGAGGGAGATATTCCTGATAACTGTTCATTGATTCAATTTTTGTTGGTGAAATATACCACAAATTACAGTTGAAAAATAAAATGAACAAAAAAGAATAAATAAATATTCAGGCCGAGGCGCGGATATCTCGCTCTCTTTAAGGAGATTCAAGCCCACTGCAGCATAATCTTCACCGATCTAGCAGTACAACTCTAACTTGTCCCCTGCCTCTCCAAGATACAATAGTCTGTCAACGTCGTGTGACTCAACCAACTACGGACTAGTTAAAGAGTCCAAAACTCCACCATAAGAACACCTTCCTTCAACAAAATCAAACTCTCTTTTAACTCACTTTTTCATGTCCTCTATATTTTTCTCTACCCACCAAAATCTAAGGATGACTTCTATTTATAGGTGAAGAAGTTCATCTTGAAATGAATTGGATGAGAAGTGGGAAGGTGGGGTAATAATGTAGGTAGATAGTTGAAGAATCATGGCATGAGTTACAAATCATAAGGAGTAAGAATGTGGGTGAGTAAAAGAGTTAGTGGTTGTCACACCCTATTTTAACCGGGGTCAAAATAGTTTACGACATCCGGGTAATTCCGGGGTTAATTAAAGTACGGGAGTCGCCACCTAATTATTTTTGGTGAATTAGGGCACCTAAGGTAATTAAAGTTATTATCTAAAGTTGATTTATTTTTTAAAGTCTACGAAACCAAAAAGATCTAGGTAAGGGTTCAATTAGTCTAAAGGGAAGGTATTAGGCACCCTTTAAGACCCATTAACAATGGTTAACCGGCCGGACTTATGGTTAGTTAGGCTAAGTGTGAATACAGTATTTTAAATATTTAAGAAAGTATCTTGAAAGTATTGCTAAAGTTATAAATAGAAGTAAAATGTTGTTTAAAGTAAAACTTGTAAAGTAGTGATTGCATAAAAAGGTTTAATTATAAATAAACTAAAAGAAACGGAATGTGTAATGTTCTTATGTATTTAGAATATGAATTACGCCAACTAGCAAATTAAACGTATTTGTAAAGTTGTTATGAGTTAATGTTTTAACAAAAGATGTATTTCAAGTGTTTTAAGATAGTAAGAAATCTTGATTCTTTTAGCTTAAAACATATAGTCATGCTAATTAAAAAAAAAATTTCTCAAAGTAAATGTTATAAGCGTTATAAATCATTTTTGATGTAAAAAAAATAAAGCTTGTAGAGTTAATTGATGGTTCGACTACCCATTACTAAACTAAACCTCTTAATTTTCTAAGGCTTCTAAATTAACAAATAAAGTGTCAATCATACAATAAGAGTTAATTGCATAAAAGAAGATAGATAAAATAAAATGGAGGCGTAAAGTGATCTCAATGGGCTCGACCCGTTTAAAAATCTTCTTTTATGTTGATGCCTCCGCTACTCTTTGGCCCGCATTTTTTGTTGTTTGGTCGCGACTCAAGAGAAGTTATGTTGGGCTTTTAGCCCAACGCCAAATGCGGGAGGAGACGACGAGTCGCTTGGACTCGTATGCGATGTTCATGCATAAGAAAGGAAAAGAAAAGAATTAGAGCATGATCATTAAACATGGAAAACTTGAAGACTAATATCCATATGCGAATAAGACATCCAAAAAAAAGCGAAAACTCGCATCAAAATAACATAAAAAATAGATAAACGGGCAGCAATACCCAACGGAGAAGTTGGAAGAAAACAGATGCAAGCTCAATGGAGTATTTAAGCAACAAAAAGGAAGTGAAGAAAGTAGACCCAAACAAGCGTGACGATTTCAATTTTCTAGATAATGACTCCTGTATACACATTATATATATTCATGCTTACACACACATAATCAGACTACAACACATTTGCAACGTAATGTCATGCAAAAAATGGGCAGACAGACTCTTCCTCGAGGTACATGACGGGCTACTAAGAGAAATCTTTGATGAAGAATGATAAGAAGTTTCCACAATCAACCTCATTTTATAACATAATGGGTCAAACATATCAGGCAGCCTACTACTATCAAGCAAACCAGGAGTATGCTAAGCATCTTTAGACGAACATAGAAACCAATTAGCAAACTGGAAGGGATGATGCTTATCGGAAAGGTTCTACACTAAATCTTCACACCATAAAATAGCATGAGAATGAGACTATTTCACTTATGCCAAAATCTTACTCGTTGTTTAAATCACCTTAGTCAATATAATGGAGAGTTTTCCAATTCAAAAATAGACTCTCGGGCGGCACGACTTGATTGAATAAGTCTATTGGACTTTCCATGGAATTGAGTTATAACGGCAATGAAAACTTTAAGTAGGACCGCTGGCTGCTATCATAGATGAAATATACTTATTCCCAAATGAATTATGGACTATCTTGATAGACTAAGAGTGACCCTGATCAACATATAAAAACGACCTAAACACTTCGAAACTATCACTGAGGGCACTACAGACCCTAAGACTTCAGACTACCCAAAGAAAACAAAGTATGGAATATTCATTAAAGGACAAAAATCTCTTTACTCAGTGTTAGGTAAATCCCAGGCAGTTTTATGCTTTGGCACAGAGAAATTGAAAACATTTCAGTTCAATCCACATGCACACATAGCGTAGATCTGTTTTATCGAATGCCCAACAACAAACACATTCTTCCTACAATGCAATAGAGTCCAGCACAGAGGTATACTTCACAGATTTTAACAATATATTCACTGAGCTGAATTTGACTTCACTAACTATCAACAAATGACTAACATAGAATTTTCTGTGTCTACGAACCAAAAGGGTGCAGGTGGAACTGAGCATAAAACATAAAATATAGACCCAATCAAATCAGTAAACCACATCGACAAACCATATAATCACTTCGTCGTATCTAACCAAACGGGTTATATTTATATCAAGGTATATCATTTGAACAAATAGAGTAAAAAGAGGGACAATACGATGTTTTCGATCCTATGCATAATATACATAAGATATACACACCAAGGTGTGTATATCGATGTATATCGAATGTATATCCACTGTATATTTCACATATGTTTGACTTTAAATAGATTCTAGGTTCTGGAAATTAATCTAAGCATCCAAACTGCGATATACGTTTTAAATTCGTCTTAGCAGTTATCATCCTATCCTAACAGCTTCCAAACATCAACGAAATAACACGACGACCAAGAACTAAATAAAAATGACCATTGTTGGACATATCCTATCCAATGATTAGCTTCAACATAAATCCCTGATAATCTTATTTGACTCGACCAAATAGCAATCGATCCAAATATGCTCATTTGACCAACATATCATATGAATTAGCATTTTTACCACATACCTAACTAATCGATAAATACATCACAAACGTACGTGCTATTTTACCGATAATAACAACAAGAAAAACATCCCACTTCTACAAACTTAACCGAAATGTAAACAAAAAAAACAAGAACATAATCAAACAGAAACCAAATAGAATAACTAAAATGAGGGAAAGTTACCTTTGTTGGTGCAGTGAAGTGGGTGTCGACGTCTCGGATTTATGCTCGAACTCGAAGAAACCCAAACCCGAACCCGATTAAAGTAACTAAAGTTTCAAAATGAAAAAAAAATGAAAATAGAGTAGTTGTCCCCCACGGCTAAAGTTCACCGGAAAGGAAAATCGATGTTTGGAAGATGGTCTGTGTCCCTCAAAATACTGAATCAAAATTCCTTTTTTTTAAAAAAAAAAACGCTGGATTATTGTCCTTTTTCTTCTTTTCTTCATCTGTTCGATCTCCCTCTCCCTTTATAGAGTGAGGAGAGAGGAGCGTATGAATAAAAGGAGAGGTGGAGAGGAACGTGAGGCGTGGGGGGACAACAGTGAGTGGAGAGGAGCGTGAGGCGTGGGGGGACAACAGTGAGTGGAGAGGAGCGGGGGACAGAGATGAGTGGAGGGGAGCGTGGTGGTGGTGTCGGGTGAAAAGGATGAGGGAGAAGGGAGAGGGTCGGCTGGTGAGAGGAGAAAGAGAGATGAAGAAGATGAAAATGAAAGGGAGAGAGAGAGAAAGGGATTAGGTTAAAGGGAATGGGTTGGGCGGGACCGGTCGGGTCGGGTAAAGGGGAATTGGGCTGGTCTGTTGGGTATTTTAGTTGGGCTGAAAATATGGATTGAAAATGTGGGTTGGGTAATAAATGTGGTTGTTTATTTGGGTAGGAAAATAATACTGTATTTGTATTTTGGGCCATTAATTTGGCTGGAAATTGTGGATCCTTCCTCCACTATTTAATTATTGTTGGGCTTCTAATTTGATAAATAATACAATATATGATATGTGAAGACAATTAACAATTAATATGTAGAAAATAAGGATTTAGCAAAGTGTTGTCTTGTGATTAATTTGACGAGTCCGAACCCGAAAATGAAACGATGACTAACCGTTTAAAATTTGCGGTAAAGTAATGCTCATAATGTTGAAAATAAAAGTAACGATATTAATAGTAGTAGTAATAAAAATAGTGAAAAATAAAGTATTTAGCTCGTCGGAAATTTAGAAACCCGATTAAATTAAATAAAGGAGGGACAAAATTGGGTGTCAACGAGATGCCCTCTTCGACCGAGACGATGTAAGAGTTTTCGGGCGAAGAAGTGACGTAGTAGCCAATTTTGCTCCGACCAACAAATACGAAAGCGTTGAGAGAATGTTATTTATGGATTTATAACTTTGCAAGGGTTGTGGATAGGTGACGAGAATGGAACATATGCTTATAGCCTCCTAATTATAAATGTGGTGCGCAACACACCCTTAAGTAGGACTCTACTAGACACGATGTAAATTCTCAAAAAATGCCCCAGTGTTGAATTATGGAGACGCTGGGGATGTAGAAAAGGATACGAGATTGCGACAAGAGTTGATTGAGTAGAGTTTTAGCGGTGGATATGAAAGGAAATTTTTTGGATAACCTACGTATCACATGTTTGTGGACGTAGGCGGAGTCGAGTTCGAGAGTAGATCCGCGACCTTTGCTTATGAGTTTGATATTCCTCTTCAGCAAATTTGCCCCAGTTCACTGCATAAGATAAAATTCCACGTTGCGCTGTGTCTCTGTAGGTTATATTTTCTGTCAAAACTGAAATTCAGGTCAAAATCAGTAATACAGTTTGGTATAAAGTGAAAAGTGTAAAACTTATAAAGAGTGTAAAATGATGCTAAATATGAGTGTGAAAGTGAGGATGAAGATGAAGCCGTGTGGCTTATGATGAGGCAGTGTGGCCAAATGTTATCTCTGGTTGTCTTCAGGAACTTGAATGATAAATGATGCCTGTGGAATTTAAGGTAAAGTCGTTAAAGTAGGTAAAGTAGTAAAGTGATAAAAGTAAAAAGTAAAGTAAAAGTGTAGCCGTTTGGCTTATGCAAATGAGGCCGTGTAGCCATGCGATGTCTCCGGTTGTTTTCGGAACTTGATGATATGATATCTCCAATTGTCTTCGGAGACTTGATGAAGATTCCGTAAAGTCGGGGTAAAGTCGTAAAGTGGGTGATGTCTCCGGTTGTTTTCGGAGATTTGATGCAAATCTTTCGGGACAAAGTAAAGTGAATGATATCTCCGGTTGTTTTCGGAGATTTGATGTAAATCCTGTAAAGTTCAGGACAAAGTAAAGTGAATGATATCTCCGGTTGTTTTCGGAGATTTGATGTAAATTCCCGTAAAGTCCGGGGTAAAGTATGATGTCTCTGTAAAGTTCGCGGTAAAGTCGTTAAAGTATGTAAAGTAAATGATGCAAACCCTGTAAAGTTCAGGTTAATGTTTCCGGTTGTTTTCGGAGACTTGATGCAAATCCTGTAAAGTTCAGGATAATGTCTCCGGTTGTTTTCGGAGGCTTGATGCAAATCCTGTAAAGTTCAGGATAATGTCTCCGGTTGTTTTCGGAGACTTGATGCAGTTCAGGATAAAGTAAAGTAGATGACGTCTCCAGTTGTCTTTGGAGACTTAATACAAATCCTGTAAAGTTCAGGATAAGGTAAAGTAAATGATGTCTCCAGTTGTTTTTGGAGACTTAATGTAAATCCTGTAAAGTTCAGGATAAGGTAAAGTAGATGACGTCTCCAGTTGTCTTTGGAGACTTAATACAAATCCTGTAAAGTTCAGGATAATGTCTCCGGTTGTATTCGGAGACTTGATGCAAATCCTATAAAGTTCAGGATAAAATGTAAAGTGAATGCAAATCCCTGTAAAGTTTAGGTGAAAGTAGGTAAAGTTGGTAAAGCAAATGATAAGGTAGAGATAAATGATAAGGTAGAGAGTAGAGTAAGAGTGTGGCCGTCGGCTTATGAAAATGAGGTTTGTATAGCCAAAAGATGCCCGGTTGTCTTCGAGACTTAATGATAATTCCTACGGCTTAAGTGGTACCTCGGACATACCCAAGTATTGACAAGATTTGTTCGTCTTGCTTCAAGTAAAGGTTTTGAACTATACCTATCCTCATGTTTCAAGTGCCCTCACTAGAAAGAAAGTCCCTTTTTCACACATATTCAGTATTTTTTTATTATTTTTTTTTATTTTTTATTTTTTATTTTTTTAAAAAAAACTTTGGGACGTCTAGAGAAGTACACTCACACTCAGAAGGATGTTCAATGCATGCAAGTGTGATACCATAGGCTTGGCCGTCATGTAAGTATCCACTAATGTGAGAACCATTGGCATAGAATCACGTAGGGCTTGTTATGGGGTTGTAATGTAGGCTTGGGGAAAAGGGTAGGATATTATTTGGATAAGGAGTGACTAATCCTTCCCTGAACGTTGCACTATGTCTGTGCTTGGTATTTGTGTGCTCGACACTTTGATGCGCTTCGTTTAGTGTCTCTTTCTTTGTACTTGTACGATTTCCTTTGCAAGTTGGAGCCGCCCCTTTTTTTTTTTTTTTTTTTTTTTTTTTTTTTTTTTGAGTCCGAGACTGTGGGGATTAAGAGAATTGACTTGGGTTATATGCCCAAAGTCTTGATGCTAATTCCGGGTTGTATGCCGGAGTGTGAAAAAGAATAAAAAGGAATAACGGGTTGTTTGTCCGAGATCCCGAAATATTTTTTTTTATTTATTTATTATTATTATTTTTTTTTGGACTCCTTCTTGCTTTGGAGGTCGTTCTTAGCCTTTGTTTTCTGGGACGGTCAAATCCCTTTTTTTTTTTTTTTTTTTTTTTTTTTTTTTTTTGAAGCTTCAACTCGGATCTCTATCCGTGGTTGCACGTTTTTAGTGCGCTCAGGGAGGTTGGGCCAAGAGAGTGATAGTGCATGTAAGCACTCGAAAATGGTATAGGCTTATGGTGTGGTTGTCAAAGAAAAGGCTTTAGGCTCGAAAGGGAATGCTAGGGATAATGTCATTTGGTAGGCTAGAAAGGCTCAAACGGGTCAAAGAAGGCCTTCGATCCTTTCCTATACCAAGTGTTACTCATAATTTCGCCTCAACAGGACATTCAAGCCAAGTTCTAGATCACAATGCAATGCAATTGAACGTCGTCTAAAGCTCACCACACAATGCACATGAAACAATGAGGTTAGATTTGTTCTTGTCTTACAAGCAAGCAAGAGAATTTTTGAAGTGTCACTTAAGGTATGAAGAGAGGTACCAAAAGAATCTATGGTTTACCACGAAGTCGTCCTCTCCTGAATAGTCCATATTTAGGCACGGTTATCCTCAAAACATGCACATAGAGTATGGTTAGTGTCACTTGGGGTCACAATTAATAGCATGTACAAACGAGGTTAACAACAAATAAAATAATCAAACAAGCACACAAAGCCTATTTAAACTAAGTCTATTATGGTTAGAACCTAAATTTTCCCCAGCGGAGTCGCCAAGCTGTCACACCCTATTTTAACCGGGGTCAAAATAGTTTACGACATCCGGGTAATTCCGGGGTTAATTAAAGTACGGGAGTCGCCACCTAATTATTTTTGGTGAATTAGGGCACCTAAGGTAATTAAAGTTATTATCTAAAGTTGATTTATTTTTTAAAGTCTACGAAACCAAAAAGATCTAGGTAAGGGTTCAATTAGTCTAAAGGGAAGGTATTAGGCACCCTTTAAGACCCATTAACAATGGTTAACCGGCCGGACTTATGGTTAGTTAGGCTAAGTGTGAATACAGTATTTTAAATATTTAAGAAAGTATCTTGAAAGTATTCCTAAAGTTATAAATAGAAGTAAAATGTTGTTTAAAGTAAAACTTGTAAAAAGTAGTGATTGCATAAAGGGTTTAGTTATAAATAAACTAAAAGAAACGGAATGTGTAATGTTCTTATGTATTTAGAATATGAATTACGCCAACTAGCAAATTAAACGTATTTGTAAAGTTGTTATGAGTTAATGTTTTAACAAAAGATGTATTTCAAGTGTTTTAAGATAGTAAGAAATCTTGATTCTTTTAGCTTAAAACATATAGTCATGCTAATTAAAAAAAAAGCTGTTGTAGGAGTAAATGTTATAAGCGTTATAAATCATTTTTGATGTAAAAAGGAAAATAAAGCTTGTAGAGTTAATTGATGGTTCGACTACCCATTACTAAACTAAACCTCTTAATTTTCTAAGGCTTCTAAATTAACAAATAAAGTGTCAATCATACAATAAGAGTTAATTGCATAAAAGAAGATAGATAAAATAAAATGGAGGCGTAAAGTGATCTCAATGGGCTCAGCCCATTTTCTTTAAATGTTCTTTGTCCGCTACTCTCGCCTTGCTGTTGGGGCGTTTTCTTGTTTGGTCTGTTGACTCAAGAAGAGTTATGTTGGGCTTTTAGCCCAACGCCAAATGCGGAAGGAGATGACGAGTCGCTTGGACTCGTATGCGATGTTCATGCATAAGAAAAAAGAAAAGAAAAGAATTAGAGCATGATCATTAAACATGGAAAACTTGAAGACTAATATCCATATGCGAATAAGACATCCAGCCGAAAGCGAAAACTCGCAGCCAAAATAACATAAAAAAAATAGATAAACGGGCAGCAATACCCAACGGAGAAGTTGGAAGAAAACAGATGCAAGCTCAATGGAGTATTTAAGCAACAAAAAGGAAGTGAAGAAAGTAGACCCAAACAAGCGTGACGATTTCAATTTTCTAGATAATGACCCCTGTATACACATTATATATATTCATGCTTACACACACATAATCAGACTACAACACATTTGCAACGTAATGTCATGAAAAAATGGGCAGACAGACTCTTCCTCGAGGTACATGACGGGCTAAGAGAAATCTTTGATGAAGAATGATAAGAAGTTTCCACAATCAACCTCATTTTATAACATAATGGGTCAAACATATCAGGCAGCCTACTACTATCAAGCAAACCAGGAGTATGCTAAGCATCTTTAGACGAACATAGAAACCAATTAGCAAACTGGAAGGGATGATGCTTATCAGGAAAGGTTCTACACTAAATCTTCACACCAGCTTTTCAAAATAGCATGAGAATGAGACTATTTCACTTATGCCAAAATCTTACTCGTTGTTTAAATCATTTTAGTCAATATAATGGAGAGTTTTCCAATTCAAAAATAGACTCTCAGGCAGTTACGACTTGATTGAATAAGTCTATTGGACTTTCCATGGAATTGAGTTATAACGGCAATGAAAACTTTAAGTAGGACCGCTGGCTGCTATCATAGATGAAATATACTTATTCCCAAATGAATTATGGACTATCTTGATAGACTAAGAGTGACCCTGATCAACATATAAAAACGACCTAAACACTTCGAAACTATCACTGAGGGCACTACAGACCCTAAGACTTCAGACTACCCAAAGAAAACAAAGTATGGAATATTCATTAAAGGACAAAAATCTCTTTACTCAGTGTTAGGTAAATCCCAGGCAGTTTTATGCTTTGGCACAGAGAAATTGAAAACATTTCAGTTCAATCCACATGCACACATAGCGTAGATCTGTTTTATCGAATGCCCAACAACAAACACATTCTTCCTACAATGCAATAGAGTCCGGCACGAGGTATACTTCACGATTTTAACAATATATTCACCGAGCCGAATTTGACTTCACTAACTATCAACAAATGACTAACATAGAATTTTACGTGTCTACGAACCAAAAGGGTGCGAAATGGGCGAGCATAAAACATAAAATATAGACCCAATCAAATCAGTAAACCACATCGACAAACCATATAATCACTTCGTCGTATCTAACCAAACGGATTATATTTATATCAAGGTATATCATTTGAACAAATAGAGTAAAAAGAGGGACAATACTGATCTGTTTCAGTCCTATGCATAATATACATAAGATATACACACCAAGGTGTGTATATCAGATGTATATCGAATGTATATCCACTGTATATTTCACATATGTTTGACTTTAAATAGATTCTAGGTTCTGGAAATTAATCTAAGCATCCAAACTGCGATATACGTTTTAAATTCGTCTTAGCAGTTATCATCCTATCTAACGACTTCCAAACATCAACGAAATAACACGACGACCAAGAACTAAATAAAAATGACCATTGTTGGACATATCCTATCCGGCATTAGCTTCAACATAAATCCCGATAATCTTATTTGACTCGACCAAATAGCAATCGATCCAAATATGCTCATTTGACCAACATATCATATGAATTAGCATTTTTACCACATACCTAACTAATCGATAAATACATCACAAACAGACGTGCTATTTTACTGATAATAACAACAAGAAAAACATCCCACTTCTACAAACTTAACTGAAATGTAAACAAAAAAACAGCAACATAATCAAACAGAAACCAAATAGAATAACTAAAATGAGGGAAAGTTACCTTTGTTGGTGCAGTGAAGTGGGTGTCGACGTCTCGGATTTATGCTCGAACTCGAAGAAACCCAAACCCGAACCCGATTAAAGTAACTAAAGTTTCAAAATGAAAAAAAAATGAAAATAGAGTAGTTGTCCCCCACGGCTAAAGTTCACCGGAAAGGAAAATCGATGTTTGGAAGATGGTCTGTGTCCCTCAAAATACTGAATCAAAATTCCTTTTTTTTTTTCTAAAAACGCTGGATTATTGTCCTTTTCTTCTTCCTTTCTTCATCTGTTCGATCTCCCTCTCCCTTTATAGAGTGAGGAGAGAGGAGCGTATGAATAAAAGGAGAGGTGGAGAGGAACGTGAGGCGTGGGGGGACAACAGTGAGTGGAGAGGAGCGTGAGGCGTGGGGGGACAACGGTGAGTGGAGAGGAGCGGGGGGACAGAGATGAGTGGAGGGGAGCGTGGTGGTGGTGTCGGGTGAAAAGGATGAGGGAGAAGGGAGAGGGTCGGCTGGTGAGAGGAGAAAGAGAGATGAAGAAGATGAAAATGAAAGGGAGAGAGAGAGAAGGGATTAGGTTAAAGGGAATGGGCTGGACCGGGTCGGGTCGGGTAAAGGGGAATTTGGCCGGTCACAGTTGGGTATTTTAGTTGGGCTGAAAATATGGATTGAAAATGTGGGTTGGGTAATAAATGTGGTTGTTTATTTGGGTAGGAAAATAATACTGTATTTGTATTTTGGGCCATTAATTTGGCTGGAAATTGTGGATCCTTCCTCCGCTATTTAATTATTGTTGGGCTTCTAATTTGATAAATAATACAATATATGATATGTGAAGACAATTAACAATTAATATGTAGAAAATAAGGATTTAGCAAAGTGTTGTCTTGTGATTAATTTGACGAGTCCGAACCCGAAAATGAAACGATGACTAACCGTTTAAAATTTGCGGTAAAGTAATGCTCATAATGTTGAAAATAAAAGTAACGATATTAATAGTAGTAGTAATAAAAATAGTGAAAAATAAAGTATTTAGCTCGTCAGTAAATTTAGAAACCCGATTAAATTAAATAAAGGAGGGACAAAATTGGGTGTCAACAGTGGTTACAAGAATTTCAATAGAAAATAATCACCACTAACAAATGTGGTTAAGGAAAAATTTAAGACCACATTCTACCTCTGAACGTGGGATATGTAGCATCAATGCAACTTCACAGGGCAACAAATTATTTTATTACTAAAATGCTCCAAAATATCCTACACTTGCCAATTATATGGGGGAGGTTAAACGCTCAAATAGTAGCTTGTTTGGCCTCTTAACTGCGAATCTTACAATTCAGTGGGACCTGTCTGATGATTGTAGTAAATGTTCTTATGAAGAAGGTCGATGTTTAACTGACGACAGGAACAACAAATTTCTTTGTTCCGTTCGTAAAGGTAAATATTATTAATTCCAAAATGAAGTTTATATACTTAACCATTCTTTGCTACACTGCAATATATGGTAGATGCTTTTGTTATAGGTCCAATATGCTAGTCATAGTCATTGAATACTCCGAGCTTTGTCAAATTCTACTCCGAATAATTGCCTCTAGTTTTTGAAGTCCCAAAAATGGACTACTTTAATGTAATTCTCCCTTTTCTGGTGCCATCATTTTATCAGAAGTGGATTGCTCTCCTGCGTGTCCTCCAGTTTTAGTTGGAGTTGTTGGCCTTTGTTTTCAATCAAATCGACCAAGTCTCTTAATTCTTAATCAATGAGTTGGTATAAAATATCAAAACATAGGAGCAAAAACTTAATCTGGACTTGTTTGGCTTTTGTAGGAACTACCGTAAACCATACTAACAAACTTGCAAAATGGATCTGCTTATCATAAAGAGATTCATCATTGCTGACCCTGTTTCACTTAAATTGTTATTTGAACAAGTAAAAGTTCTGTCTTGGTCCAGGTTCGAATCATATTGGACATGAGCAGGCTCCGTAAGATCGAGTATAGGTTTTATCTGGATTCCGTTTTATCTAGTTCACTTATAAGGTTTAATAGTTTGTAAATGTATTCATTTCTGAATTCATTACAAAGGAAAGAAATTTAGAAAATAATGAGCCGCAAATATTTTCAGATATTCTGCTTGTTTCCATGTGTTACCGTGGATGAATGATTCTTATAAAACTCCTGCCGGATTTATGGCTGTAGCATCTTCATGTTCATTTTTCCTCATCTAGTGATCTTTGAGTAATCTCAGAGCAAGCACCAAATTTAACCTTTTTGTGATTTGCTTTGGTTGCAGGCAAAAGAAAGTCAAGACGAATTCTAGTTATAGGTAACAATCTATAACTTCAAATCCTTTTCATATTACCAGATGTTCTCAATGTACTCCCATTTCATTCAAGTATGTTCCTTATTTTAATTAGTTTGATTTTGATCTAGACTTATCAAATCTTGGCTGAATATATGTATGCATGATTTTGAATTAATCTAAATATTAAATCACCCTACGTTTGGTAAATTGGATTATTGTTAATAGAACCACAGAGCACTCTATATGTTTCTTTTATACTAATGCTGGATACGTGCATCGCACGTATATCCCATGCTATCAGTATAAACATTTTAAAATTGAACAAGTGAAAATTAAAATGTATGTGTGATACTTTCAAGGGATATTATTTTTAAACGAATGTTAAACAATAACTTGTATTTTACATTCGTGAAAATTGAATTTTTGGGGACAAACGAAATTTCTTTTTATGACAAACTTTTTGTTTTTTTGGTAAACAATCAATCAATTTTATTGATACCAAAGTGATAATTACAAAGCCAAATAGAAGCAGACCTTCTATTTCTCAGAATTACAAACTGCAACTATCTAAGGAACTCATACTAATCAACTGCTAGCCTATCTACCTATCAACATTCACATTGCAAAAATTGAAAGCAAAATAACATCACTGGTCTACATCAGAGACTCAAACAAGAAAATACTCAAGGAATGTTGTTTAAGCTGTCCAATGCAGTCCTCCATTTTTGTATATCTCTCCCTCTATTGTGGATATGAAGAGCAATCTCCCTGCAAAGTCTGTCACATTTGAAGTTGGCTTGACTAGAATCACAAGCTATTCCTTTCTCTCCATAAAAGTGACACCACCATCAGTGGCGGAGCCACAGCCCGGCAAGGGTGTTCAACCGAACACCCTTCGCCGAAAAAATATACCATGTAGACATGTAAATTATTATGTATTACAGACATATACTTCATATTGAACACCCTTAATATATAGATTATATGAATTCGAACACCTTTGACAAAATTCCTAGCTCCGCCACTGACCCCATAGCAAAAACACAGCATATGATTGCCCCTCTGCCTGGTTTCTTCCTTGCCATTTACAAGCCCACTAAAGTTCTTCATGCTAGCTACCAATAGGTCTATGAAAGCCCAGCCAAGCCAGCATTCTGCACCATAAACCTTGAGTAATAGGGCACTGAAAAAACAAATGGGCAAGAGTTTCAATTGCTCCATCACAGAAGACACAGTCCATAGGAACATGAATACCAAATTTATGCAGTCTATCTACTGTTGCTAGTCTCCTTCAAGCTGCTACCATAGAGTAAATTTATTTCTTGGGTGAATATTTATTGCAGTACAATACTCTTCCAGTGGACTCTTTAGTAATTAGGCATGAGATGCAAATAGAGTTTTTTAATAGAGAACTTTCCCAGTTTCCCTGGATCACCATTGAGTTGAGGATATTTGTAAGCTCACCTTGTGAAGAGTTTGCTTGAACCAAGTGTTTCCTAGCATCCAATATTTTCCTAACTACCCAAGTAGCAATTGTTGGGATAGCACAAGATTGCACTGTGTTGCTTTTCAAGTAATACTCATGCACCCATTTAACCCAGAGACAGTCTTTCTTTTTACAAATTCCCTAAGCTATTTAATAATAGCAGTCATTCCATCTAGCTAGGTTGAGTATATTCTGGCCACCAGCAGCCCTTGGGTTGCACATTTTGTCCCAAGCAACAAGGGATTTCCTTGAATTACAAGATGATCCTGTCCATAGAAAGAACCTACAAGCACTGTCTATCAACTTGAATATATTCTTGGGTAGAATAAAAATGTGCCCAATAAGTTTGGATCCCAAATATTACAGATTTAATCAATTGTATCCTTCCTGCATAAGAGAGTAACTTTGTTGACCAGCATTTAATTCTTTCTGTGATTTTCTATACTAGAGGCATGCATTGAGCTATAGTAAGTTTCTTAGAGGATAATGGCACCCCTAGATATTTAAAAGGGATTTCTCCCTCTCTGTAACCCAAGATGTTCTCCTTAAGTTCTGGTTTAACACCAGATATGTAAATGAAGCTCTTATCCACATTTGCTTCCAGACACCTGAGGCAGCAAAGAACCTTTGAAAAGCACCTTGCAGCAACTGAATATATTTAACATCTACCTTACAAAACATTAAAAGATCATCTGCAAAGCAAATATGCACTACCCCCAACTTCTTACACCTTGGGTGGAATTTGAAGTCCTTGTACAGTTTCAACTCAGATAGTTCCCTTTGGAGGTACTCCATTGCAATCACAAATAGATAAGAGGACATAGGGTCCCCTTGTATAATTCCCTTTTTCCCTTGAAATGGTGCTAGAAGACTGCCATTAAGCACCAAAGAGTATGAAACTGTAGTAGTGCACTCCATCACCTAATGGATAAATTTATATGGAAATTCCAATTCAACTAGCATTTGTTTCAAGAAACTCCATTCAATGGAATCATAAGCCTTTCTAAGGTCTACCTTCATCACACACCTAGGGGACAGTCCTTTCCTAGAGTACCATTTCAACACCTCATGGCTGATTAAGATGTTATCTATTATGCTCCTTCCTTCTATAAAAGCAGATTGTGAAGGGCTGACAATGTGACTAATGACCTCCTTAATTCTGTTTGTTAAGATCTTAGTTATGATCTTATAGATGGTAGTACAATAAGCTATAGGTCTATAATCTTTTACATGAGTTGGGGAAGGCAGTTTAGGGACAAGAGTTATAGCAGTACAACTTACAACTTGAAGTAATTTCCCAATTCCAATTCCAAAGAACTCTTGGACAACATTAATAACATCCTCCTTGACCACAACCCAATGACAAGTAAAGAACTCAACAGGAAAACCATCAATACTTGGAGATTTATCATGTGGCATTCCTTTGATTGCATCTAGTATCTCTTATCAGTTGACATTTCTGTTGGTATGAGAGACATGGCTCCCTTCTGATTATCTCCACATTTGGATAGGGTAGACTTTCAACATCTGACCCTATCAAATGTGAGAAGAATTTGATGAACTCAACTTCCACCAGATTGGGTTCTTGCACCTTGTTCCAAGTCATCATACACAGATATGATGGCATTCCTACAAGTTCTGATCTTCAATTGAGCATGAAAGTACTTAGTATTAGCATCCTCACAAGTAATCCAGGTTGCCCTGGATTTCTGCCTAAGTACTTGTTCCTCAATGTCACTCCACATCTTGATTTCTTTTAGCAACTCTTTTTATTGGTCAATCAAAACAGGACACATAGGTTGTGTTGTGTTGCAATTTGAGCTTGAATTATCTCCAGGTTTTGCCTAGCTATGTGCAGTTTTGACCATAGGAAGCCATATAAGTATTCAACACTTTGAGCCCTATCTTGAGTGACTTGAGTTTCTTCCACAATTGAAACATCTTTGTGCCGACATGCCTTCCTGTCCAAACTGTCTCTAGGATACCACCAAATTCTGGGTTGTGCAATACAGTTTTGTACAGCTTGAAAGGCTTTGGTTTAGACTGGGGTTGGGGCCCCACTTGAATCAACATGGGAGAGTGATCAAATACTCCTGGTGCCAAGAAATCTGCCTCAACCTGTCCATATGATGATATCCAATTCAAATTCTCAAATGCCCAGTCTATCTTGGAGTAGACTTTAGTACCTTGTTCATGCTTATTGCAAAAGGTGAAAAAACAGCCTGTAGATCTCAAAGCTGTTAATTGCAGTGCATCAATACAGCCTTGGAATCCATGTACTTTAGCAGGCAATACAGGTGAGCCACTCCTATCATTTGTGGATAACACATTATTGAAGTCCCCACACAATAACCATTTCCCCTGAATGCCAGTACCCAACTGTATTAGATCTTGCCAAAGAGATTCTCTATGCTGGATTTCATTTTTTGCATATATCACAATTAGGGAAGTGGAAACCTGACTAGCTGTATCCTCTACTTTGCAGTGTATGAATTGCTCATGAATCACCTCCACTTGTAGTTGAATGGAGGCTTTCTGCAACAGCCATATCCTGCCATTGTAAGCAAGAGGATAATTACAGCATTTGGACCAATCCTGTGTCACCTTCTTCAGTATATTCTCAGAGTTATGTTCTTTCACACTTGTGTCTATCACTCCCATTATATCTATCTTATTATTATGCAGAAAGAGCTTGAACTCTTTCTGTTTCCAAGGCTGATTTAACCCTCTAATATTCCAACTTGTGACAATCATGTAGGGTCTTTGATAACCCCAGGGTCCCCAATTGTGCAGTGCCACCTTCTTGGAGGATACTATAACTGTTACCAGTCTGTACATTCACTCTAGCAACCACTTCCTCCTCCATTCCACTAGTAGTGGTAGAGACTTGTCTAGTAACAACCTACTCAGTAGTGTTCACCACTTCAACATTAACATTTGAGGCTTCTGTATTAGAAGTATGAACCGATATTACATATTGTATTTTAGATTACAATAAAAAATAAATCAGTGACACAAATTAATATGTATTTAAACTAATTTGAAATTCAAAATCTTGTAGTATTAATCATCTCATTATTAGTGTAAATTACTTTTAAGGATATCTCAATCATTAATATCAACACTTTTTTACCAAATAGTTCAACCGCTTATAATAAGTTTCTAACAATTTTACCCAAATATGTAATTATTTCTTTATGAAATCAGTTGCAACACCGAAATTTAATAATCGGTTTAATACTTATCAACTACTTTTAATCCGCTAACGCAGATGAGATCTATAAATGAGACACTAAGTCATCATGCCACTATTAAATAGATGTTTCTAAGTCTATGTAGTGATAAGGTTTGTACTAAGAGTATAAAGCTTGTAAATCTGACTTTTGCTTTTTCTTAACACACATAGATACAATATATTTTCCTCTAAACTTCATATATAACCTCAAGTTCATCACATTCCCCAGGACACTCACTGCACGTACAGAATTCCAAAATACTTCTCATATCTTAGGCAGGAGGAATTGCCATGTTATTTAAAAATATCAAGAAACTAAAATCCATTTTTCCCTTAGAGAAGACAATTTGTACAATATATTAATAGCCAAAAGTAAGAGTTTTAAACATGGAAAGTTCATACCTTCATAGATCAACTTTCACTCACATGTTCTACCGCGTAACTCGCCTAAAAAATTCAAATTTAAAAGGGAAAATTTAGAAAAACAAAAGAATATTAGGATAAAGATTGTGATAAATTAAATTACTATTACTAATATGAAGAGAGAGATTAGAGGGAAAAAAAGACTTACCAAGGAGAGGCCACCATCAATTTCAATACCAACATCTTAAGGGCATGAATTTAAATCGTAGAAAATTTGTAGGTTACGATGTAAGAAGTTGAAGAACTAATTTCAATAATGACGCTTTAATCTTTTGTAAATTCATCATCATTATGACAAATTATGTGCGATGCACCGCCAAACTTTTGCATGAAAAAATGTAACAGATTATGAATTAATGTGACTTTTGCAAGTTTTGGCAGAATACATTAATATGAGTGTGATTGACAAGGTCTTCAATACCAATTATTGAAATAACGTCTCTATTCCAATTCCTAATGACTACATTCTAATGTACCAAATTAATTATACTGTTTTGCTATTTACCATTTACTTTTTATTTATTGTTATTTATTGAAAGGTTATTAAATTTACTTTTTAGAACAAAAAGATTATAGGAGTAGTGTTTAAGTAAAGGGTAAGTTGACCATTCAATATTTGATGGATAGTTTAGTAATCTATCTTTTCACTAAAGGGCTTCCCACTTTAAATAATACTAGTCTTCGGACACGTGCAACCATATCAATTGTCACAAAATGTTGCAAAATACGAATGTATTGAGAACAGGAATATTGTTCATTTCGTGCCTTTGTGACCTACTCTTTGTATACGTACACACTTTTCTACTTATTCAATATATATATAATACTATCAATATATAAAAGTTAAACTTAATTTTTTACTTTTAAGGCCTAAATAAGCCAGTTATTGCCTATCATGGATACTTGAATCTTAAAACAAGTAAATAAATAATCACCATTTTTTACTGCTCCACTTGAGTTAATCAATATGTTATATCGACAAAACTGAGTCCAACAGAGTACCCAATTGTATAAACATGTACATAGGTATACTTAATAATATATAGTTTTTGAGCTGTTATGCTATTAATTACTGGGGGCCAAGTTTTAAAAAAACATAAAATTAGGAAAGATGAGTTCCCTGCGATTTCTAGACGGTCTCACTTTTTGAATTGTAATTTAATTAACCGAAAAGGGTCAAAAATACCTCTGAACTATTCGAAATAGGTCACATATACCCTCCATTAGTTTTTCGTGTCAAAAGAGCCCTTGCCGTTAATGGAAGGGATCTCAAATACCCCTCCACTTAACGGCTGGCCATTTAAGCTGACGTGGCAGTGCCACGTGGACGGCCACGTCAGCCTCAAATATCCCTTCTTCTTTTTTGAAGTTTTTAATTATTTTTCTGGATTTTCTACACCACCACATACCCGCCCGCCCTCCACACTCACCCACCCCACCACCCCCAATTTTTTTTTTTTGAAGTTTTAAATTTTTTTCTGAATTTTCTACACCACCACATACCACCCCCCCCCCCGACGGACCCATACCACACCAACCTCCACACCTACCAACCCCCAACCCCCCAAAAAGAATTTTTTTTTTTTTTTTTTTTTTAATTTTCTTTTCTGGGTTTTCTACACAACCACATCCCCTCCCCCCCCCCCCCGCCCCTAAGTGGACACCCCCCCCCCTAAAAAAAATCTTAAAAAAAGTTTTAAAAGTAACTTTTTTTTGGATTTTTACACCACCCCCACCCACCCCCCATCACCCCCTCTAAAAATTTTAAATTTTAACCACGCAAACTTTCAATTTTTATAATTTTTTTATAAAGGTAAATTAAATATGAAGTAGAATCAAAAAAGTTTTTATTTTTCACCCCACCCCCCCCCCCCCCCACGCTCTAGACATTCCCCACCACCCTCCAAAAGAAAATTTTGAAAAGTTTTCTTTTTTGATTCTCTACACCCACCCCCCTCCCCCGCATGCACTCCCTACCCCCTCCCAAATTTTCTACTTCATATTTAATTTACCTTTATAAAAAAATTATAAAACTTGAAAGTTTGGGTGGTTAAAAATTAAAATTTTTGGAGGGGGTGGTGTAAAAATCCAAAAAAAGTAACTTTTAAAACTTTTTTTAAGAATTTTTTTTTTGGGAAGGGTGTCCACTCGCGGGTGGGGGGGGGGGGGGCGATGTGGTGGTGTAGAAAATCCAGGAAAGAAAATTAAAAACTTCAAAAAAAAAAATTTGGGGGGTCGGGGTGGTGGGTGTGAAGGTTGGTGTGGTATGGGTCCACGCGGGGAGATATGTGGTGGTGTAGAAAATCCAGATAAAAAATTAAAAACATCAAAAAAAAAAAAAATTGGGGCGTGGGGATGGGTGGGTGTGGAGGGGGGGGGGGTATGTGGTAGTGTAGAAAATCCGTAAAAAAACATTAAAAACTTCAAAAAAAAAAAAAAGGGGATATTTGAGGCTGACGTGGTCGTCCATGTGGCACTGCCACGTTAACTTGAATGGCCAGCCTTTAAGTGGAGGGGTATTTGAGGTCCCTTCCATTGACGGCAAGGGCCCTTTTGACACGAAAAACTAACGGAGGGTATAGGTGACCTATTTTGAATAGTTTAGGGGTATTTTTGACCCTTTTCCGTTTAATTAATATTTTGATATTAGCAGTGATTTTTTTAAGGGCAAAGGTGCAAATATACCCCTCAATTTTGTAATTTAGGGCAGATATAACCCCCGTTAAAAAAGTGGTGTATATATACCCTTGCCGTTACAAAATGGTGCAAATATGCCCTTGCCCTTACAAAAATAGTGCAAATATACCCTTTTTGCTAACGGGATTTTTTTTTAAAATTATTTAGCTTATTTTTTAATTTTAGAAAATGCCATGTGGCTTTAAAAAAAGTCTACTCATTTTTTTGAGTAGACATATTTTTCTAACGCCACGTGGTAAATTTTTTTCTGGTGGGTCAAGTCTGGTTCGTTTAAAAAAATATTCCCGTGGCTTTAAAAAAATAAGTCTAGCTATTTTTTTAAACGAACCAGACCCAACCCACCAGAAAAAAAAATTATCATGTGATTTTAGAAAAATATATCTACTAAAAAAAAAGGGTAGACTTTTTTTTAAAAAATCCACGTGGTATTTTTTTAATTAAAAAATAAACTAAATGATTTTTTTTTAAAAAATCCGTCAGCAAAAAAGGTATATTTGCACCATTTTGTAATTACAGGGGTATTATAATCGGGGTATATCTGCTCTAAATCGCAAAGTTGAGGGGTATATTTGCACCTTTTCCCTACAATGAGAGCTGAGTCTATAATTATATGCACTTAATCTATCTATATTATTATAAAAGCATGAATATAAATGTTGGTTGACTAAAATAGCCTTCAAATATTGAATGACTTTTATACCCTTAATAACTCTAATCCTATTTCTTATTAAACTACCTAAGAGAACTAAGGATTATCCTATTACTACTAACGTTACTAATCCTATTTATATTGAATGTCGATTAATTATAAGGTTAACATCATTGACATATTTTATAAGTTGGCTTTTTACCAACTTATATCTTCTTTAAGCTTAGATTTTTATTTTGTTTGATTGAGAAAATAGTGCATTTAATGTTGTTTACTTCTTTTTTTCAGGCTTTATGCGATTTAAAAGTGATCGGGAAGAAACCAAGTGAAAAAGAGGCAAAAAGGAGCCAAATTGAAGAAAATGAAAAAAGTGGCTAAAAACGCAAAAAACTGGAAGAATTGAAAATCTGAAATCTGGGACACATTTTGTCATTTTTGGACTTGGAAAAACTGGGGAACTAGAAAAGCAAGAGTTGATGAAATTATTTTTCATCTTTGGCCATATTTCTGATAAGTAGTGAATTTTCAGGCTTTTTACATTCGCTACTTATGCTTTTTAGGAGTCATTTCAAGCATTTTTCTCTATTTTTATTATGTTTTTGTGTATTTTCAGGTTTTATGAGTTCGAGGGAACAAAATGGCAGAAAAAGGAGCAAAAACGATTAGAATGCGGCGAAGATGCGGCACCGCAAAGTGGAGATGCGGTCGCAAGTTGTTTGCACAAATCAACAGAGAGTTTGCCAAAATATAGCAAGATGCGAAGCAATATGCGGCACCGCAAACTCCAATATGCGGTCGCTCACTCTAGCTCCGAGCAACCAAAGGAATCAGACAAAGTGCACCAGATTACTAAGTACATGTGACACCACAAACTCCAAATGCGATCGCATACTCCTGTTGCGACCGCATACTTGGTGCCGCATGTCGTCATTTAGGCAATTTTTGTTCTCTCTATAAATATTAGTGCCTAGGTTTTTGTGAACATCATTGAATATTCCTTAGACAAACTTTATTGTTGTCTTTTAGCATTTAGAAGCATTGAACAGGGGTGGTTGAAGGTTTCAAAGAGAATCTCACTTTTATCATCATCTTCCATTAATCATTGTAAGCTTGATGAATATTCTCTTTACCATTGTTTTGTATTTAATGAATATGAGTAGCTAAACCATTTAGCTAAGGTTGTGGGACCAAATGTGTTAGTTATGTGATAGGATTTTTATATTTCAACTACATTTGTATGTTAAAGGTATTTTTTATCAATTCTTCAAGCTTTAATGTTGTTTAATGGTGGCCAACATTATTTGTACCTAAATACTCTTACTTTGCTTGGAAAAGAAAGAAAGGGTTAGGAAAAGAGTTAATAGCAAGAATTCCCATGTAATAGCTTGATCTAGGAATAGGAAAGCTAATTGAATCTAAAAATGGGGATTCACATTTGTAAAATTCTAAGGCTTGGAAAAACTTAGTAATGAAATTTACTAATTTGGTTGAAAGACTTTTGGTAAAATCAAGCAACCCATTGTTTATTACACCTAAACATATAAATTAGTGGAATCGATACCCAATTGCATTACTTTCCTTTGGAACCACAACCTTAGTCCTTTTACCAATAGATTATCTTTTTAACAACAATTAGCGAGAAATTAGTTAATAAACTTCAAATCAATCATTATTATCCCCCCCTTCCCTAGAAATATAGACTAATAGTCAAGTGTTACACTTAGTAAGTATATTTCTTCATTATATTCTCTGTGGGATTCGACCCCAATCTCGTTGGGTTCTATATTTGAACAACGACCGCTTTACTCCTATTTTAAAGGTGTAATTTGGGCGTATCAAATTTTGACGCCGTTGCAGGGAAATACGGTCTAGAAATTTACCAATTAGTGTAAAACTTTACTTTTAATCTTTAGTTCTCTTCTTCCTTTCTTGTTGTTGATTGTGTTGATTCAGGTGAAATGACGGATACCGATTCCAATGATGGCATGGTGGAGGAGGTTGGGTATGCAGCAGCTATCCGCCCACCTCCGGTTCAAGGGAACGCAAGTTTTCACGTCAATAACACCATGTTGCACTTGCTCAACACTAAGGGTTTATTCGGAGGTCTAGCCAATAATAACCCGAATAGGCACCTTAAGAACTTTCTTGGGATGTACCACCAACGTGCATCCGAACTTCTCAAGCGAGACGGTCAAGTTGAGGCTTTTCCCATTCTCTCTCACGGGGGAAGCTATCGCATGGTTGGATGATCTTCCGGCCGGGTCTATCACTACTTGGGCGAAATTGACTCAAGCTTTCCTCAAGAAGTTCTTCCCTCCATCTCGGATGTTGCAACTCCGTGACGAAATCAACAACTTTTGTCAACTTCCGAATGAGGCTCTACATGAGGCTTGGACTCGATTTAAAAAGAAACTCAAGAGTTGTCCAAAGCATGGGTTGCCCGATAGCTTCCTTCTCCAAAAAATTTATCGGTCACTTGATTTAGTCAACAAGTCGGTGGCCAATAATATTGTGGGTGCGTCCGTGATGGAAAATTCTTATGATATGAGTGCTCTCTTGGACAAATTAACCGAGACCAACGAAGCTTAGCATACTAGAGAGGCGGAAGTAGTTGGAGGAGGTCCTTCCAAAATAGTATTGTCTTGGGAGACAATCAAGAAGGAGGAAGAGAGATATGAAACAATGGAAAAGTTGGTCACTCAAATGGAGCTTCTCACGAAGCATGTGTTGGGTGGAAGCACGAAGCGGGTTAATGCGGTAGGGTCTTGTGAAAAGGGTCCTCAAGATGAACAATGCTTCCAAATGTATGATGAAGATGCCAATTTTGTAAACAATCAAGCGGGGGGTTCCCAGCCTAAATACCAAGGTTCCAATCAAGGACCTTGGCGGCAAGGTCAAGGGAATCAAGGTTGGAACAAAGAGCATGGAAATTCACAATGGCCGGACAACAATCAAGGCGGTTACAACAACAATTACAAGCACCACCGGAGCTCAAATCCTTATGTCCCACCCAAGGGAAGTCAACTAATTTCAAGCCAACCATCGACTAGCGACCTTGCTAGTTCTAAAATGGAGGACATGCTATCAAGAGTATTGAAAAAGGTGGAGTCAACCGATTCCTTTTGCAAGGAAACAAGAGATGAAATGAAAAGCATGGGACAAGTTGTAAGTTCTCGCTCAACTTCCATCAAGCAATTAGAATCACAACTTAGCCAAATCTCGGCTACTCTCAATCAAAGAAAAAAGGGCACACTCCCTAGTGATACAGTTGCACACCCAAAGAATGATGGTGATCATAAATGCCATGCAATCACTACTAGGAGTGGCAAGACAATTGGGGGATAGACATTGGTGAAAGATAATTTGGTTATTGATGATGAGGAAATTGTTGAAGAGACCATGATTGTTGAGGAAGAAGTTACTCCAAAGAAGAAGCGGGCTAGTATTGAAATGCCCATCGTTATTGAAGAGGTGCCGGAAAATGATAAAGCTTCAAAAAGCAAGGAAGCGGTAGAGGAGGTATCAAGGGCTTTACCTACCGTTCCAAGGCCTCCTCCTACATTTCTTCTAAGGCTAGCAAAGAAGGCGGATGATGGAAAATTTATAAAGTTCATTGAAAAATTGAAACAACTCTCTATCAACATCCCATTAGTTGAAGCCCTTGAACAAATGTCGGGGTATGATAAGTTTATGAAAGATCTTGTCAAAAAGAGGAGGAAAACTAGCTTTGCAACGGGGGATGTTACACATCATTGTAGCTCCATCGTTACGAAGGCTTTAGTTCAAAAGAAGGATGACCCCGGAGCTTTTGCTATTCCATGTACCATTAGGGCGTATAAATTTGCCAAAGCTTTGTGTGACCTTGGTGCAAGTATCAATTTGATGCCGCTTGCCATATTCAAAAATTTGGGCTTGGGCACTCCCCGACCCACAATAATGAGATTACTAATGGCGGATCGAACCGTGAAGAAGCCGATTGGAATTCTCTTTAATGTGCTTGTAAGGGTGGATTGTTTCATATTTCTGGCCGACTTTGTTATATTGGATTGTGAGGTTGACTTTGAGGTCCCCATTATCTTGGGACGACCATTCCTAGCCACCGGACGAGCTCTTGTCGATGTTGAAAGGGGTGACCTCAAATTTCGAATGAACAATGAGGAAATCACATTCCATATTTGTAAATCAATAAAGCAACCAGCGGATATGAGTGTGGTGTCGGTGATTGACACTATTGATGAAGTGGTAGAAACAACCATTAAGCAAGAACATGTTGGTGAGGTCTTGGTGGCGGTGTTGATGAATTATGATGGGGAAAATTATAAAGATTTTGAGGAGACGGTAAATACATTGGTAGGCTTGGGGTCTTACAACTACCATCCCAAGAGGCTTGATCTTGATTTGGAAAACCGAGAAACTCCTCCCACAAAGCCATCCATCATTGAACCATCTACTTTGGAACTCAAACCTCTCCCTTCACATTTGAGGTATGAATTTCTTGGCCCTAACAATACTTTGCCCGTTATTGTTTCCACCCGGTTAACTGAAGAACAAATTGAGAGATTGTTGGTGATATTGCGGAGATTCAAGAAGGCAATTGGATGGTCTATTGCGGACATTCAAGGGATTCCCCCCGGTATTTGCACCCATAAAATTCTACTCGATGAGGAATGTTTGCCGAGTGTTGAGCACCAAAGAAGATTAAATCCTCCCATGCAAGAAGTGGTTAAGAAAGAAATCATCAAGTGGTTAGATGCCGGAGTGGTTTATCCAATCTCGGATTGTCCATGGGTAAGTCCGGTGCAATGTGTGCCTCAAAAATGAGGTATCATTGTGGTTCCTAATGAGAAGAATGAAATGATCCCAACGCGCATGGTGACCAGTTGGAGAGTTTGTAGGACTACCGAAAGCTAAACTGATTGACCAAGAAGGATCAGTTTCCAATGCCTTTCATGGATCAAATGCTAGATAGGCTTGCGGGAGGGCCTTCTATTGCTTTTTAGATGGCTATTCGGGGTACAACCAAATAACCATTGCTCCCGAAGATCAAGAAAAAACCACTTTCACTTGTCCTTATGGGACGTTTGCTTTCAAAAGGATGCCCTTTGGTTTGTGCAATGTTGCCGCAACTTTCCAACGGTGCATGATGTCCATTTCCTCCGATATGGTTGAGGAGTCCATTGAAATCTTCATGGACGACTTTTTCATGGTAGGAGATTATTTTGATCATTGTTTAGGGAATCTAGCCCAAGTTTTGAAGAGATGTGAAGAAACGAACTTGGTTCTTGATAACGTCCAAATCCACCCTATTAATTAGAATGAGCACGGTCGTATGCAAATATAATTTACCCAACTATGAGTCGGGGTCGATCCCACAGAGAACAATATATAGGCGATTAGAAAAAGTAGGAATTATCACCAACAATAGCTATGCCACACACTTAAAGATTATTTAGAGAGAAAATTATAACTAATTGTGAAAACGTAAACTAACCTAGAAAGCAAGTAAAACGATCAATGGCCACAAGAATGGATACAAAGGAAACTACGCTTAAGTAACGATCCAATGTATTTCATGATTTACCAATAATGGTGAGTTTATATTGCTTAGCCTCGGATAATGACTCTAAATTAGCTTCTTCCGAAGACTAACTAGACTACCTAATTGAATATCCCTAAAGCAATTAGGAGCACTAAGAACACCCGAATATGGCTACAAGTGGTGTCGCCTATCCCTAGGTCGATTTCCATTAGATGAGGGTTAACGCCCCAAATTCTTGTTAATTATTCTTTCCCAATCCCGAGTTTGCCTCTTCCGAGTTTAAACCAAAATAAATGGGTGAGTCCTAGGGTTAGCAATTCCCTTAAGAAACATTAAAGAATAATAATACTTAAAACAACATTAACTCACTTCATTAGGAATAAAAATCATTCAATACATAAGCAAAACAAGAGTTTGAATCCAAACTTTAAGAATGTCTACTTCCATAAACAAGGTTCAAGTATAGAAATGAAATACTACACACTTAGATATTCAATACATAGCAAGGAATTGAAGAAATGAGTAAAGAGGTAAGAAATTTCTCATCAAAACTTCAAATCTTCAATCCCCAAGTGTGGGTGTTGGAACCCTAGCTCTCCAAGTCTTGTAAATGGCCAAAGATAATGATATTTTCTCCCAAGCATCCTCTTATAGCTCCCAATATTCCCACATTAAAATATGACCAAAACAGCCCATATTTTCAGATTTGCAAATCTGTCCCGTTTTTGCAAAACTATCCAGTTTTGACAGTTTTGCAAAACTGTCCAATTTGGCCTCTTTTTGACTTTATTTTCACTTGGTTTCTTCCGATCACTTCTAAATCACATAAAACCTGTAAAATAGATGTAAACGATATTAAATGCACTATTTTCTCAATCAAACATAGTAAAAATATAAGATTAAAGACGACATAAGTTGGTAAAATACCAACTTATCAGTTCTCAATTGAGAAAAATGTCACTTTATGGTGAAAGAGGAGATTGTGCTTGGTCACAAAATTTCAGAGGATGGGATAGAGGTTGACAAGGCAAAGATTGAAGTCATTATTAAGCTTTCTCCTCCAATTACCGTGAAGGGTGTCGGAAGCTTCCTAGGCCATGCCGGCTTCTATAGGAGGTTCATCAAGGTAGCTAACCTCATGTGCAAGTTTTTGGAAAAAGAAACCAAGTTTGTGTTCGATGACTCTTGTCTCAAGGCCTTTGAATGATTAAAAGAAAAGCTCACTTCAGCACCTATCATTATTGCTCTGGATTGGTCTAAACCATTTGAATTAATGTGTGATGCGAATGGTTTTGCAATGGGAGCCGTTCTAGGTCAAAGGCGTGAAAAGATTTTTCATCCCATCTATAATGCAAGCAAGACTCTTAATGGCGTCCAAATGAATTATACTGTCACCGAACAAGAGTTGCTTGCCATTATCTTTGCCTTTGAAAAGTTCTGTGCTTTTTTATTGGGAACTCATGTGGTTGTTCACAGCGATCATGCGGCCCTCCGCTATCTCATAAAAAAGAAAGATGCAAAACCGAGGTTAATTCGTTGGGTTCTTCTATTGCAAGAGTTTGACTTTGAAGTCAAGGATAAGAAAGGATGTGAAAACCAAGTAGCGGATCACTTATCTCTTCTTGAGGAAGGTGGGCGTCCATCGGACGGTCTTGATGTAAATGAAGCATTTCTGGAAGAGCAAGTAATAGCGGGGTCATATGACATGATCCCATGGTACGCCGACGTTGCAAACTATCATGCTAGTGATATTATGCCGGAGGACATGAATTTTCACCAAAAGAAGAAGTTCTTGAATGTTGTCCGAAAGTTCTATTGGGATGAGCCATATTTATTCCGGGTTTTCGCTGGCAACATCATAAGGTGGTGCATTCCCGAAGTTGAAATGATGCCTATCATGGAGGCTTGTCACTCCTCACCCGTTGGGGGACACCATAGTAGCTCAAGGACGGGGGCGAAAATTCTTCAAAGTGGCTTCTATTGGGCAACCATCTACCAAGATGCCTATGATTTTGTAAAGGCTTATGATAAATGTTAAAGAAAATGGGGCATCTCAAGAAGGCATGAGTTACCAATGACACGTATTCTTGAGGTTGAGTTATTCGATGTGTGGGGGATTGACTTCAATGGGTCCACTTGTGAGTTCTTAGAACAACAAGTACATCCTTGTTGCGGTTGACTACATGTCCAAGTGGGTTGAAGCCGTGGTGCTTCCAAATAATGAAGGAAGAAGTGTCACCGCCTTCTTGAAAAAGAACATCTTTTCAAGGTTTGGTACTCCAAGGGCAATCATTAGTGATGGCAGCTCTCATTTATGCAATCGATTGTTCAAGACTCTTCTTGAAAAATATAGAGCCAAACATAAAGTTGCCGCCCCTATCATCCCCAAACAAGTGGGCAAGTTGAGGTGTCGAATAGAGAAATCAAGAGCATCCTATCCAAAACTGTGAATACAAATAGGACCGATTGGTCAAGGAAATTGAATGATGCGCTATGGGCTTACCGAATGGCTTACAAGACACCAATAGGCATGTCTCCTTATCAATTGGTGTTTGGCATAGCTTGATATGTACAGGTGGAGCTTGAGCATAAGGCATTGTGGGCCTTGAAAAAGTTGAATCTAGATTGGGGTGATGCCTCAAACTTGAGGATGAAATAACTTAATGAGCTGGATGAATTCTGATTTAAAGCATGTGTTAGCTCTTCACTCTACCAGCCCCGCATGAAGCACTTCCATGACAAGCAGATCTTTAAAAGAGAGTTCAGCCCGGTGGATCGTGTTTTGTTGTTTAATTCAAGATTCCGGTTGTTTTTCGAAAAATTAAAATCTAAGTGGTCCGGTCCCTTCGAAGTCACCCAAGTGTTCCCACATGGAGAAATTGAGATTGTGTGCCCAAGTGGAGATCGAATCAAGGTGAATGGGCAGCGGGTTAAGCATTACTTGGGCTTACCTAAAGATGTGAAGATAATCGAGGTCATCTACCTCAATGAAACATGAAAGGGTAAAACCGTCGTGGCGCGACGTTAAATCAAGCGCTTCTTGGGAGGCAACCCTTTTTTTTTAATTCAATTTCGCCCAATTGGGACTTTTATATATTTGAAATCAAAAACAGAATCCAACAAGAGTTAGGTCCAAAACGGGTCCAACCCAAAACAAAAACAAAACAACAAAAATAAAAGATTACAAAATATAATTCTTGTCCTATCAAAACTAAATTAGGAAAGTTATTCCAATCAGAAATGGTTGCCCTAGATTCACGCTTCATCTCTCTCTTCCTCTTTGTTCCTCTCCCTACATCGACTGTGCAAAAATGATGAATTAGACGGAGATTGCAATCGATTTCAACTCTATAATACTCTTGAGCTGATTGACACCCAGAATTGTTGATTAATTTAACTTTCCACTGCTTCAACCATATTGGGTAAGCTTCTCTCTTCTTTGATGCGATTTTGTTGTTTTGTTTCGACCCTTGTATGACCTCTACCACATTTGTGGTATGAATGTGTTGAATCTTTCTTAGATTTGTTTATTTTATGTTGACCCGAGATCGTGGTGTGTTGATATGATGGTACCATGCCTCTACTGTCAGGATTTGTTCCCTATTAGCAAGGTAAGCTTGTTCTTTCACCTTCACCAACCTTAAACTTCTGAGATAAGCTATACTTTTGTGCCTATATTTGCGACCAAGTATGAATGAAATGTATTGCCTGTTCTATGATTTCCTTTGTGATATGTAGACTAGACTATTCTCTATATTAACTCCCACCCCCTATCAATTTGTACTTTTAATCCTGAGATAGGGAATTTGAGATTTGTCACTGTTTAGAATTCGTCTCTTGTCTACCTCCAACTCTTGAAAATCTTGACATTGAAATGAACCTATATCCAATTCTTGGTTTGCCAAAGCATCTGCGCTTGATTTCCTTCTCTCAGTATATATGTGAATCTGACCTCCATTTTTTTACTGAGTTCATGTACCTCTTCAACCCAAGTGGCAATGTGCCATGGTGGTTTCCACCCTTCTGAAAAACTTCTCTGAATCATCTGTGAATCAGTCTGAATGATGAAGGCAACCCAAGCTTTTATTTTCGCATTTTTTTCTTAACGTTTGTTTGAGTGTGTAGGATGCAAAGTTATAGGGAAATAGAGTTGAAACACCTATGACTATTGGGTAGATTGAGAAATCAGAGAATTCAGCAAAATTAACGAAGCTGCCGCCAAAATTCAGCACCGCATCTGTGGATGCGGTGTAGTTTACGGCCGCAACTTCAGCCCAATGATTGGCCAGTGACCAATGCAAAAATGCTGAGAATGCGAGCACTTTGCGGTGCCGCATCTCACATATGCGTTCGCATATGTGTTCGCATTTCTCAGTCAAGGCCACGTCAGGTAAGAGAAACTTGCAGAGTGAATGCGGGGTCGCAAACTCCAAATGCGATCACATTCTCATCGCAAGTTTCACGAGTATAAAATGAGCTTTGAAACTCTCTTTTTTTCACTTTCCCCCCTCTAAGCCTCCAACCGTTACACTCCCCCACTATCTCAAATCGTCGGTTTCAAGCGACAATCTCGCTCAACCGACCTTTAAAGAGCACAACCCCCTTCCCAATCTCACAATTTGTGCTCTAATTGGCTCTTAATCAACTCAAGTGCACACAACTTCACGCCTCTAATTTTTTAAGATATGTAGTACAGCTCCTCGATTTTAATGTCAATTTCATTTAACTAAGCATGTTGAGCACGTATAACATAGTCTTAGAACATTATTGGTGTGCATAAGCTTGTAATTGCCCTCTATTCGTATGAAATATTGTGTGCGTGGGATTATGTAGTATCATGCCTAATTCTATAGATTGTGAGGGTTGTTAGTGCTTGATTAATGCTTAGGATGGGTGTAATCATGTTTGGGGCGGGGGGCCGTAGATTAGGGTGTTTTAAGGCTTGAATTTGAAAAAGGATGATTAGGGCTTGAAATTTGGAGACAACGATGGAGATGCGACCGTAATTAAAGTATGCAGAGTCGCATCTCCATCCCATCTCGTGCATGCTTTTACAGTGAAGAGGGTGAAATCCCTGAGTATGTGATCGAGATGCGTCACCGCATCTTGATCCGCATACTTCATGCCCAAAATTGGCAGTGGGACTGCAAAATGTGCAAGTATGTGGTCCCATATGTTGAGTATGTGGCCGCATTTTCACAAATACGGCGTCACAGGCTCTTTATGCGGCCGCAGACTCACCAATTCTCTCCTGCTCTTTTCCTATTTCTTTAACATCGTTGATAGTTTATTGCTTTCCTTTTAAACCAAAAACACAAAAAAAATAGTTAATTGCTTTCATTTAATAAAAAACAACAAAAAGAATTTTTTTTTTCTTGGCCTAATGGGTGTTGATTGTACAGAATGACTCGTGGCAAGTCGATTGCTCAGAAAAACCCATCTAACATAGGCAGCAAGTCTGGGAAGAAAAGGAGGCAACCCTCCGAGGCCCCATTACAAGTAGGATCAACCCAAGCTAAGGGTCCATCCACCACTCCCTCTGGACCTTAGCCAGTCACCCCAGCCCCGGGCACTTCTTCTACTAATCCTCAAGTGTTGAAAAACAGTTGGAAGCTTGGATAAGATATGAAAAGGGCCTCCAGTTCCAAGATAAAGGGGTGAAGGAGCATTATGACAACAAACGCACCTTCAACGTTGAGAAACAAATTAGTATGAGGGGGCTCCCTGAATCTTTCCCCCGCAGTATTGAGCAGCTTGAACAGAGAAAGTGGATGGTATTTACTAAGTCACCCGGGGTCTTTATTCCACAAATAGTAAGAGAGTTCTATACTAGCCTTGGGGTGTCTACATGTTAAGAAGAAGCAATATCAGAGAGGGTGTATGGTTCGAGGGGTGATGGTGCCCATATTCCATAAGGGGATAATCATCGAATATTTCGGGGAAAAGGGTGTTACGGTTCGCATTTCGAGGGCGGGGTTAACGTTTGGAAAGCTACTTCGAACTTCTTGGTGCTCTTTCGGACTTGTTTTGAAAAAGAGTCGCCACCTAACTTTTAGGAAATTAGGAAAACCAGTGGTGAAGGGTTTATTCAAACACTGTGAAAAATACTTCGTTAATTCAAAGTTCTAGGTAAGGGTTCTGGTGATCCCCTAGGAAACGTGTTAGTCACCCTAGTATTAAGGATCCGTACTATACGGTTGACCTTCGAATTTCAGTGTGTGATTATTTGCTTAAACTGCTTGTTAAGTGTTTAATTTCCGCATTATAAAAATGTTGTTATTGCTTGCATATCATCAAATTTTGATTTTTTTTTAATATATTCCGTTTATATATAGGGTACTTCAGGTTCGGATTTATAATATCCGAGTAAGAGTACTCTGCTTTTATATGTAAGGATAGTGTACTCTGTTTATAAAAGTGTAAAAATGTTTTAGTTTTGATAAATGTATATGTGTTTATATAAGTATATATGTATTTATGTTGTGATCACACACTTCGTTTCGGGTTGATCCGTATAATATGTTAAATGCCTTATCCAAAACTTCATATTTACGAACGCGTTTTCGCTGATTTGGATAAATCTAATTTATAAAATGACTTATTTTTATTCTTATAAAACTGTGTATAAAAATGCTTGTTTTGTCCTTTCAATGGGCTTGACCCCAAAACCAATTTCCTTTCTCTTGTTTTCAAAATTAGATGGGCTTTGCTTTCACTTCGAAAAGTTTTTGTTCTTAGTTCAGAATTGTGTGGACTTAGTTCAGAAACGTGATCCCTTTATTTCAAATTTTGATCCAACTAGGAAAATACCATAACATTTTTGTAGTCTTGAAAACCTTTAGCCTTCGTTTCAACTTATCGAGATCATTCTCCGTCCTTTTCAGATTTTTGAAATTGTCATATTTAATTTGGGGTTTCGAAAGTCGTTGGGGACCTAAAGTCGACTAAACGACATATGTACCGTTGTCTTAAGACGGCTAGTTCAACCATAAGAATTCCAATAATAATACGAGTTTTTACAAGTGTTCGAATACAAATACAACAAATTTAAAAATGAGCAAAACTCAATAAATAAAGGAGAAGGGACAGGCTAGGGGCGTACCAAGCCCCTAATTGGCCATTTTCACCCATGGCTGGGCGTTCATACGCATCTATAATATTTTATTCCCTTTCTCATCTTCTCGGACCCTTTGTTGTGAAAGAAATGACTTGTTGGGCCTTGGCCCAACAGGTTGGTTTTGACCCGGCTCAAGTGGCCATGAAGTGGAGGAGGGGAACAGAAAAAGGGACCCGGTTAGAATTAATTTACTGAACTTATCACACACACACACAGATATATATGTATGTCATACATAACAAAGTTGATATGGGTACATGGTTATATCCAGGAATTGGGCTTGGCAGCCCATTATTTCAGTTTAACATGCTTACCGAGAACCACCCCCCCCCCCAACTTTGTTCTCCTATTTTGACTAAGTGTGAACATGGACTTTATCTATTAAACTGAAGATGGGCTAGGCCCAGTTACCTACTAAATTGAGATTTTAAACTAAGTGTTGAAGCCTAAATGGGTTCTCTACTCCCTTTGTCATTGAGATGTACTTCCTAAGGCCCTATATACACATATATACATATCCAATATACTAGATGATATACCACATAGGTATATACACCTTGCCATCACTACTTCTTTTACTAGTATCAACGTATATCACCTTGTATATTTCTTCTTAAACTTAGGCTAAATCTTAAACTTGCTTCAGTCATTAACCACCTAATTATCTTTCAATTTTTAAGCTATGAGATCAACGCTAAACTAAGGCAAGCTTAATGCTCAAGCTAATCAACTAAACACTAGATAAGTTATTCACACAGATTTAACATAGCCTCAAGCATTTAGCATTTTGCAGAGCAAATACAGAAAAAACAAATTAAGCACATTAACTGCTCATAACTCTAGGCAATGTCAAATAGAAAGAATATATTCACCTAATGAGCCAAACACAAACAAGAAAGGCCATAGGAGAGAATTTATTAGGTCAACAAAATAGAATACAAAGAGTATAAAGCTTATCAGTTTAGGCAAGCAGAGATAGCACGGGAAGGACAAGATTTTAATAGGTTCAAGTGACCAGAGATAACACAAGGGTGACCCTTTAAGCCCCCGTCAAATTCAATAGAATAAGGGAAGTACACAGAAAAGAAATACAGGGTTCAGATATACTATAATTTAGATGAAATAAAAGAAAGAAGAACAACTGTGATCGTTAGTTTCAACAGAATTTTAAGGAAGAGGAATAACACAAGAAATTCAAGCAGATCAAGTGATTTTAATGACTTGGCATTCATTCCAAAATAAAACTTACTACTCAGACTTCAACTTAATCAATTCTTTTCCCTTTTTCTTGAAACTCAATAATATTCAATGGACAGACTCCTCTCTTAACTCTGTCAGACTGTTTAATCACTTAGCAAGTTCATTTTATTATAACCCTTTGGTCCAATGATAAGAATGAAGGACCAATGGTATAGATATGGAAAACATACATCTCATAGACTTATAAGGCATGCCATGGCACCTTTTATTTGGAGGAGAGATACTATGAGCCAAGTTGTACTTGACTCTTCTCAATCCCCTCTCTAAGGTTCCTTTAAAAAGCTTCCCTAGGTCAAGTGACTTATAGTTTGCATATGCACACCTATGGCCTTGTCTCCTTATCATTTATCCAAACCAAGTGCTCCATCAGTAATGACAACTAGCATTTATAGTTAATTTAGCCTAGAGTTCTAATCATGATGTGGCTTTTAATCCCTTTGTCTTTAACAGAGTTCCAATTAGCTTAGACGTTTTACTTTAAAACTGATTTTTACATGGGACAGATCAGGACAACTTGGTGAAATGTGGACCTCAACAGACAAGGCAAATCATAGCATGATTCCATTAGAAGATCATTTTTAACTTGTTACCCCATTATCAGTCATGCCTATTGAACACTTAACAAGTCATTTCAATCATAAGCTCAGACAGTTAAGCAAGGAAAGAACAGACTTTTAGAAGATTCCATTTACAACCTTATACTTTATGTACAAACTGTCCAAAATCACTAGACCATACATATGGGACATTAAGGGTAGAAGGATAAGAACAAACACAGACCTCCAACAACCATGTCTTCTTCAAATTCGGGCCTTTGTGTGTGTTCCAACATCTTGTAACTTTGAGAAATAGAACCCCAAAATTCATCCTAAACCCTAAACTACCGATGTAGGGCAAGTGAGTAATTTAGAGTTTTACACCCAACACATGGATATACGGCTATGAACTAATGGGGAAAATAAATATACGGCTAGATCTGGACCGATTTTGGTCGATCTGGTCCATGACCTCTTAAACCAATAGAAATTGAGGATTTTAAATATAATACAACAAAACAAATAAAGAGTTCAGTTTGTTTGACCGTGGATTCAGCAAAAGAAAGGAAAAGAGAGATTTGTACTGTGTTTGGATTGAGTTTGTGAGAATGAGTGGAAATAGGACGGATTGGCATTAATTGCTACCCAAAATGAACACACACTCCCCCCCCCAAAGATGTCCCATGGCGGCATTGGGTATTCCAAACCCAAGTTGCGTTTTTTCACAATGACCCTTTAGGTCCGTTTGTCGCGTGGTCTTATGCATATATAGTTCGGACACGCCGGGCCGGTCGTCTATTTGGATCGGCTCGTCACCATTTAAAAAAAGGGCATGATGTATACGCGCACGTATATTTAGTGTATATTCGTGTATGAAGGGCAAAATGGGTAAATTAAATAAATGGATAAAACTAAAAAAAAGTTGATTATTAACCACAATATTCCAATTATAACCAAATTAAGACATAATTCCGATTAATCGATTTAAATGCGGCTAAATATGTAAATGGTCTCAATCTTGCAAATACGGCCTTAAACGATTTTAATCTAATCAATTATTTCAATTATAGCCCTATTTGGCCCAATTAAACAATTTAGAGTCAAATTACAATGATGACCTTAATTAATTTGAACTAATGGATTTGGCTGTTTCAAATTAGACCAATCAAAGGCTAATTTTGCAAGAATGACCTCAATTGGGTCAACTTACAAAATTGGCTTTCAATTAAGGTCAGAATTGAACATTTTAATTGTAGCCCTTGTCAATTTCACAATAAACAATTTCTGGGGGAATTAACCACAATTAAGAATTTAATTAATTATTAATAAGAAAAGTGGGGAAATTAAGAGTTGAGGGGTAAATTGGTTAATTCCTTTAATTAATCAGATCCCTTGGATTAAGCGGAATAAAACATTTGCAAATTGATTTTTGGCAAATTAAACAATCAAATAATTATTCAAAATTGTTTTTCTCTTTGGTTAAATCTAGCAAATAACTCATAATTGTTGCAAAAATGTGCATATTAATTCCTAAATGATTTATAATATTATAAAAATTATTTTACCAAATAAGAATGGTAAACTATTATCTTAAATAATTTTATAAGATCATTTTGACTTCTAAGAGTGCATGGTTCACTCTGTTTATTATCCAAGGACTCTGGGTAATTAAAATAAATTACGGGAAGTCAAAAATTAGGTGTCAACAAAGGGCACACCTCATCGGGAGTATGAAGAGAAGATTCAAAAGGATGTGGTCGAGGGTCAAAGGGCTTGGTCGGCTGAGGTTATTGTAGCCCGGGGTACTACTCCCCTGTGGATCCATTCAAAGACTGACATTTATAAGGCTAGTCTCAACATTGAGGCAAAGTTCTAGTTATCCTTTATTAGTAGTTGATTTTGGCCATCACAGAATAAGACGTTGGTAGGTATTCAGAAGGCTATATTGATTGTTTGCATCATGATAGGGGTGCATATAAATGTGGGTCGGATTATGCATTATCAGATTATGGACAGAGCTTGGCAGACTACTAGGTCCATTCCATTCTCTTGTTTGATTACAGCCTAATGCCGTAGGCACAAGGTGCCAGTATTCAAATGGGTTGATAGAAAGTGCCATACTACTGGTGTGGTTGATATTCTAAGAACGGAAGATGATGATAACCCAAAGAATAAGAAGTGTAAAGGAAGAGCTCAGACAATGAACTTGACAGTTGGGTTAGAGGACCTTGCGAGGCCTGCCACTTCTACCATCCCTACACCATCTAGCAGGCTTCGGCGTCGCTTCCACGAGCACACAAAAAGGGTCCACGGCCGCGGCGCCCACCACCTACCGGCATACCCGGCCCTCAGGGTACGCGCCTCCCGTCAGTTGCCGATTTCTGGAACATGGCATGCACCGTGAGCTCAGTGGACTCCAAGGTTACTAAATTTATCCGGACCATTCCGAATATGATTCAGAGAGCGGTAGCGGAGTCCTATAAACAGTTAGAGGATAGGGTTGTGAGTTTGGAGAAGAGAGTTGAGAAGATCGAGGCAGGTGATATCGAGCATTTGAGAGGAGTGAAGAGTGACCTCGCTCAGCTGAAGACCAATTTCTTTGCCTCCCGAACCCTACTATTTGAGGTTATGGGCATTGAGGGTGACATGGGTACTGAGGAGGCCGGGAGAGGCCAGAAAGAGGCAACTGAGAGTTCTTCTGACCGCACTACAGCTGGAGATGATCGATAGGGAGTTGGTGATGACGAGTATGAGGAGCTGGATGACTTTGAGAAGCTCACTGATACCTCAGATGATTTGATCCAGGCCGCGCCGCAGCCTCTGTTCAGCAAAGGCACCATGTTGCTCGCACTGATGAAGAGCTTAAGCAGGATATGCAGAGAGCTACAGAGCAGTCCATCATGGATCTTATGCCCCAGAAGGGGAAGAGTACTGATGCTCAGTTCCCACCAGCAGATGGAGCGACTTCTTCGCATCCCCATATTCCAGATTCCACACCGGTCGACACCACAGCTGAGACCATCATTCGATCCACCGAGCCTGGTGTAGCTCCTTCTGATGTAGCTCGAGACGACGCTCGATGCGTCACATAGAGTTCTCACCTCTTGTTGATTATATATGATGCATTAGGGACAATGCAATGTTTTTAGTTGGGGGTGGTTAGTCTTTGTCTCTCATGTGGGTTGGATATTTTATTTTGGATGTTTTGTACTTTATTTGTGTAAGTTTGTCTTGTTAAATATTGTGGATTATTAGTTGATGTTTTGTTGTGATGTTTGCCCATGTTTCGTAAGTATTAGCTATATCCTTGTCTTTTATTAGCCGGGGTTCTTTTCCCAAGGATGCTAATGGTCTTTTGAACCCGGTGTTTTTAGGTAGTTTTGAGTCGTCTTGTCCTAATGATAGATATTTGGACGATTTCTTAAGGGAATTAAGCCTTATAGGGTCGGGATGACATCATGACTTGTTTGGTACCGATATAATTAGAATCTCGCATATTTATGCTGTTAATGTGTACCCCTCCCAAAAAGTTGGTTGTATTTTTCTAAAGTGCAAATTTTGACATGATGTGCCTCACTTTGTTACTTTGAGTACTCTTTTGGTTCAAAGATAACTTGTGCTTGCCCCAGAATTAAGTCTCTTATTTTGCTTATGTATTGAATAATTTTTATTGCTAATAAAGTGGGTCTTTGTTTCTTTTATTAATCTTGACCTTTAATGCTTCTTAAGGGATTAGCTAACCCTAGGACTTACCCATTTACTTCGATTTGAGCTCGGAAGAGGAAAATTGAGGTCGGGAAAGATTAATTAACAAGGATTTGGGGCTTTAAACCTCATCTAATAGCTTGACCTGGGAATAGGATAGTTAACTTGAGGTTAAATTGATTGTGCCTAATATCACACTCTAAGGCTTGAAAAAGCTTAGAGTGAAATTAATTGATTTGGTGGGAAGACTTTCAACGAGATTTTAGAAATCATGATCTATTAACATAAGCTCGCTCTTAGTTGTAAAATCGTAAAATACATTGGATCGTTACTTGAGTGTAAATTCACTTGTATCCATGCTTGTGGCTATTGATCAGTTTACTTGCTTTCAAGGTTAGTTTTGTCTTTGTTAGTTTTTAAATCAAAAATCAAATATTGAAAATGTGTTTGGCTTAGCTTAGTTGGTGATAAATCATTAACTTTCTTAATCGCCTTTATATTGTTTTCTGTGGGATCCACCCCGACTCATAGTTGGATAAATTATATTGCGACGACCGTGTACACTTTCTCTTTTAGGAGTAGATTTGGACATTATCAATATCCTAAATACCAAAAGCTTCTTCTCCTTCTTATAGTGCACAATCAACCGGAAGCAGGTATTGATTGTCCAATCTGCCAATATTCCAAATGCTCACAAGAATCTTCCTTACCACTACTAGAAAAACAAGAATTAGCGACGAACAAATTTTGTAGTTAAACAACAAAATCTGTTGCTAATCCTATTTAGCGATAGATTATCAAAAAGTGCTATAAGCTACAAGTAATTTAGAGACGAATTAGCGACGAAGTTCATAGTAAATTTCAAGTCAATTAGAGGTTACGTTGGATAGTATTGTTAATGTTAGGTTTTGACTATTAGAGGTTACGTTGAACAAGGTCAATTAACTGTTTGGAAAATAAATTCTATTCAGTATTTTTTAAAATTTTAGTCAATATATTAAGTTAGTTGTTTAATTAAACGAAGACCTGCTGACCATGTGGTGCGAGAACTCATTCAGGACATTTGCTTTAGAGGAAGGCTAAATGATAAGCTTGTGAGGAAACTGGATAGTATGAAATTCTATCCTTGAGATGATGTTGAATTGATGCTATGATGATTTTGTGCATTACATTGTTAGATGGAGAACTGGTGACCAGATAGAGTGAGATGCATATATATAGGAAGAGTGTTGAGGTTGGCTGTGTCCAGTAACAGTGCATTGTTATGTTTTCCTTGCTTCTTTTTTTTTTTTTTTTTTTTTTTTTTTTTTTTTTGGTTTAGCTGTAACTATCTACTCTTTGGTAATAAAATCCGTTTATTGGCGAAAAAAAGAAAATGATAAAAATGAATTATGCTGACTGAGCAAATTAATGTGCCATCGGATACACCTTCATCCTCTAAATTCGTCTTTCCCCACTAAAAGATGAAGGATATCATTTTGAGTTCGATTGAAAGAGTTATTTGGATAAAAGTAATTTTATAATTTATTTAGATAAATTAAAATTATATGAGGCGGTAGAGAATATATTAATAGAGAAACTAAAACTTTTTATACCTTCAATCAAGAAAGTAAAATAAATAAATGAAAAAAGAAAAAGACCACCCTAAAGTATGTTCATAATCTATATACCTGTATCAACACATAAACATAATGTTGACCTGATATTAGTATCATTTTAAAAAACTGAATTATTACTAAAAATAGACAATAAATGAATTATTTGTTCTCCATGATACTAAGTAATTAGTTCATTATGAAATATTGCAGGCACTTTACTCACAAAAGGATATGCAATTGTGGAAGAAGCGGGAGAACAACATAGTTAATATTGATCGTTTGAACATCTACGTGCTATTATTAACGTGCAAGCCACGTTCATAGAGACTAGTATCTATATCTATATCTATCTATATTATTTTAAAAGCATAAATATAAATGTTGGTTGACCAAAATAGCCTTTAAATATTAATCGACTTCTATACCCTTAATTTATACTTTAACTTCTACTAAAAAAGGACATAATTGTCATTAAAAGGAGACCATAACGTAGTCAATTATTGATGTAAACACAAAGTCTAAATAGTCCAATCCTAGTTAGTTAGAGTTTGTGTGGCGTTAACGTTTCGTCAGGTTTCTTCGAGAGTGCCCATTAGCAAATATACTGAAGTACTCTTTGAACTTTGAAGTTGAATGACATGGAGTCAAATATTGGAGGCAAAAAGCATGCTCTTGAAGGATCTCAGTTCTAACTTCTAATAGATTAAATTAAACTCTCATAAAAACTAAATTTCCCAGAAATCAATATGCAGCAGACTTTTAAGCAATGATTGCAGCAAAATTATCATCTTTTTAGTACAGCTGAATGCTATAATCAATTAAATTGAGCACCATGCATATATAGCTCAGAAGTCTCGCTTTGTGTTTTGTGTTTAAGAAAATAATAATTTAATTACCATCTTCAATAAAATAATAATAAAGTTGAGAACATATTCTAATTTCAAATGACCAAACGCTAACCTTTTGCCTATATTAATTTCTACTCCATAGCTTATACATTAGATTAATAAAATAATGTCAACACTCATTAACATATATATTTTAATTTTAAATGACATGCGTTAAATATTTGGATTATTTTTTTCTGCTAAAAATATTTGGGGAAATTAAGTAGTTTTTTATTTAAACTAGGCAAGAACTACAAATAATTAGTAATTTAAAATTTTTAAGAAGATTTAATTTATATAAATCACTTGCTTAATATTGAACCTTGGAATTTAGTAAAATTTTACAGACAATTCTATAATGAAATGTAATTAAATAACAATGTTGAACGACGGATATTTCCCTTAAATATTAGTCGATTTATATATTCTTTTAGTCTAATTCTACCATATATTGGTTGGATATTTTGGTAAACTAAAAATATCACATTCAAAATAGAATGTTAAACAAATACTACTTCTAAATTTCGGTTGCCAAAGTAATTAATTAAAAAGTTTTTGCTATTACGTTTAAATTTGTGTCCTACATATTATTGAGAATTCTACAACCATACCAATACTATGAGGACGAAAGCGTATGAGACTCAAAATTTATATGGTTAACAGTTGATGATAAAGAAAATTATAGCAATATTTAAGATTTTGAATTCAATTAAAATAGTGCTATCAGTATATTAGAATAGAGACAGACATCGTCTTTGCCCTTTCAAACATCTCGGTAATTCAATTTTTCAAATATTTTAGAATACTAACGAACGCTAATAGGTTCTAATAGCAAGAATTAATATGACTAGATATGTAAAATATAAATTATGTTAAATACCCCCCGCCTTTCCCAAGTTATAAGTTGTTACTTTGATTTGGACAAAGCTTGAGTTTTGTTATATTTGAATCTGAGTAAAAAATTATTAGTATTATTTCTATCAAGATTTTGAAAACTCCATCTTGAACTTGAGATATAGATCAGCGTTATTGGCAATACAATAATATTAATTTGCAAAAGAAACTATTGGTCAACGTAACTATCAAAATACTTTTATGTGATACTGGTAAATTTTAACTTTAATTTGGTTTAATATTTATTGCATTCATGAGTAACTAACATATTTGTTCCTTTTCGGATTTATCAAATAATTTTTTTTTTGTCAGTTAGTTTTTGTTTTAATTTATCGACTTCTATTACAATATTCAAGTTGCAATATTGAAGTACACTATGTGTTAAATTTATTTGCAAAATGTATTTGATGTAGCGTATGCATTTAGGACTAAACTCGGTAGGATTGAAACGCTATGATGCATAATAATTTTAAGGACCAAAACTTCTTATAACTGAGTTGTTGGTTAATATGCAAATTCACTTTAGATACTATCTAATTATAATTCTTATATTTTACAAAGGGTCTTTTGATTCAAAGCACTTGCTAATAATTGACATGGTATTAACGTGCGAGGCACGTTCGTAGAAACTAGTCTACATATATTAAACGCACAAATAATTTTCGCTAAATGTTGGAAGACCAAAATATCCCCGAAATATTGAACGACTTTTATGTCCTCTGAAAGTTAAATTATACTTTCAAAAACATAATTGACTTTTGGATAAAATTGTCATATAAAAATCCTCATCCTAATACAACTTTGCGTAGAATTTCTTGTACGAATCAAGTGTCTAATTCATATTAAAGTTCTAAAGCTAGACCAATCCCGCCTAGATAAGAATACTTGCAACTATCTCTTAAGTATGTTATAAAATTGCCTAAGATGAGCTTGCATGTAATTCTAATACCAATCAATCAGTTCCAACGTTTTAGCCATTTCTGTGTTCTAGTTATGTTGAAATTCCAAATCCATAACAATCCCAAATGGACAAGAATACACGGGCACCATGTTTCACTTTCGAAAATAATCAATATCTTCTATATATGTGGATTGTGATTATATTAGGAGTACACTAATGAAGACCTAAATGGCTGAATATTTGATGTCAGCTCATAATGAGTCGTCTGTATAAAAACAAGAGAATACAGGGAATAAGAATATATTTTTTTGGTCTTAGATATATGGTTCGTTATTGTTCAATTTCTTTTATGTCAGGAAAGTATAATGATCATATTTGATTTGGTTTGTAGGTGCGATGAATTTTTTAAATATTTGATTTGGTTTGTAGGTGCGATGAATTTTTTAGGGATCTCGAAGACGGTTGACAATGATAACAGATAAACAATATGATGAAGGTAGATTAATTTTTGGAGGTCTTCTCTTCTATCCTTGCAACCAAGGAGGAAAATCTTGATTCATTGAACGTTGAAAAATGAATTAGATGCGTATAAGTTTTACTTGTTTTTAAGCAAGTCTACAACATGTGATTTTACGTGCTTTTTATTGGATTTCGGGTATTAAGTGGTTTGATGGCAAAAGTTGAAGAAGTGGAGAAAATAACAAAGTCAAACGAGGAAATGAGTTTATTTTGTGCGACGGAGAAAAATATAGACGGGCCGCAAAACTTTATGTCGGACCGTCAAATGGAGGAATAATTTTGATCATTGAACGTTGAGCAATGATCGATGAGCCATTCTGTTGTTATTAGGAACATAATTATACGGACCAATAGAATATTTGACGGTCCGTCAAAATGGATCGTGAAAAATGCTGAAGAATTTTTGACGGATGGAAGGAAGCAATTTGACGGTCCGCATAACTGTTTTGCGGACCGTATAATGGATCGTAGACCGAACCCGACGGGCAATTGCGTCTTTTCACTTCTTACGATTTAGGGTCTTATAAATACCTGTTATAGGTTTCGTATTCAACACAGAACTCAGTTTTATTTTCCTTAGTATTAGCTATTCATAGTTTTGAAGTCTTTTGGAGATTACAAACAATTGCAATTAAATTCTCTTCAATTCCAAGCAATCAATTGTAAGCATTATGATTTCTATTACTTCTTATTGTTCTTCTCCTTCTATGAGTAGCTAATTTCCCTTACTAGGGTTGTGAACCCAATTGATGGGTGTTTTGTGATTGGGTTTGTGATTGATATACAAATAATGGATTATTAGGGTTTGTTTATTCTTCATTCTTCATTCATAATTAATGGTTGCAAACATTGATTAAAGCCATAAACCTTGATTTATTTGGGAAAATAATTAGGGTTGGTAAGAATAAACAACAAGAACTCAAAGCTTTAAACTTTGTTTAATAAATTCACTTAGGAATAAGAAGAATTTACTTGGCATGATTAATCGTTCTTCATAGTTACTTTCTTATATTTGGGAAAATCATAGAAAGAAATAATCTTTATTTATTGGGAAATAGTAGAGATTCATATAGAGATTAAGTGCATTCATATAATGATCCATTAGAAGTATATCAAGATCAATACCCATGATCATACACTCTATCTAAAGGGGACACAACCTTAGTTTCTTTTACCATAAATTCACAACCAAAGCAATAGTTAGCAATTAGTTACTAAAAACCCAACTTTTACCAAAATCATCGGATTAAGACATTAGACCTAAACATAGCATTCTACGATTTTAGTAACCTTTTCACACCATATTTCCTGTGGGATTCGACCCCAACCTTGTTGGGTTACTATATTTGACAACGTCCGCGTTATACCATTAATAGGTGTAATTTGAGCATATCAAATTTTGGCGCCGTTGCCGGGGAATACAGTTTTGAAATTACTAAATAGTGTTTGCTTTATTGAAGTCTTTTGCTTATTCCATCACTCCTTGTTTGCTACTCTGTGTGAACCAGGTGAACATGAATCAGAATCAGCAAAATCAACGTCTTTGTGGTAACCAGGGGAATCGGTTGAACAATCAGGCGAATGATTCAGATGATGAGAATGTTTTCGCTGAGCTTGTTCCAGAAGAGGATTATGCATCTGCTATTGTTCAGCCTCGAGTTGGAGCTGCGATTGTGAAAATTGATTCCTCTCTATACCAGTTGTTGAAGCTTGAGGGATACTTTCGGAACTCTACCGAGAATGACCCTCAACGTCATTTGCGAATTTTGTGGATGTGTGTGCTAATCACATCCGAACAACGTTCCACAAGATGCTATTCGGTTGAGGTTATTCAAATATTCCTTAGCTGGAGAGGCAAGAACATGGTTTGAGAAGCTGCCCCGAAATTCGATTACTTCATGGGCAGAGATGGTGGCTGCTTTTCTCACAAAATGGTACCCCCCTAGCAAGAAGGCTGAAATTCATGACAAGATCTATGAATTTAAGCAGCGACCGGGGGAACAATTATATGAAGCATGGGAGAGATTCAAGGATTATTTGCGAAAAGAGCCCAAATCATGGTTTTCGGATAACATATTAATGGAGAAGTTCTACCGAGGGTTAGATCCAGTGACGCGATCAGTTGCGAACAATGCAGCTGATGGTTGTTTCATGAACAAATCTTATCGACGGGTGACCACCATACTTAACAAGCTGACGACTCATAATCAGGCTTGGCACTCAAACAATGCTGATGTGGTACCGTTTGGTAGTGCTATGATCCAAAATATAGTGAAGGAGAATCAAGATACCCGAAAGAAACATTGGCAGAACTTGCAACAAATATTTCCTTGCTGACGAAGAAGTTTGATGAATCCCAGATCAAGAAGGTAAATGTTTGTGAGGATGATACAGTTTTACCAAAAGGGATGTACCATACTCAAGATGGTCCATTCCATGATGGGCCCCCTATGCAGGTTGAAGATGCTAATTATGTTAATAACTCTCAAGGGGGTTGGTTACCAAAGACAGAACTACTAAGGTGGTTATCAGAGTCTGAATCAATGGAGACCTCAGCAAGGTCAAGGTGCTTATAACAACTCTGGGAACTACAACAATAATTATGGTGGTGCGAACCAAGGGAGCTACAACAACAGTAACAATTTTGGGAACAAGAGTTCCAATCCTTATATACCACCGAAAGGGCAGTCAACAGAGCAAGGTAGTTCGAAGGTTGAATCAATGCTTGAGAAGATTCTAGCAAATCAGTCTAAGTCTGAGAGGACTTTATCTGGGCTGACAGAGACAGTGGGTTCCCATACAGCGGCTATTCAAAAGCTCGAGTCACAGATGAGGGATATTTCTAGAGAGCAACACCCTCCTAAAAAGGGAGGACTTCCGAGTGACACTATTCCAAATCCAAAGAATGGGGGAGGCGGTGTAGACCGTGTGTTTGCCATCACTACTAGGAGTGGTAAAATACTCCAAGGGGCTGATAAGAAGGTGATTGATCTTGAGACAATAGATGAAGAGGATGAGGTGTGCGGTCGAAGCACCCAATATTGTTGATGAGAATCTTACTGACAAGAAGGTTGCTGATATTCCAGAGATTGTAAAGGAAGCTGATAACACGGGCAAGCAGACTGTAAAAGGGGCTCTCCGCCCTTTGACGCAGCTTTTCAAATCTAAACCTCCCTTTCCTCAGAGGTTGGTAAAGAAGAAGGAAGATGCTAAGTTCGAGAAGTTTTATGATCAGTTGAAGCAGTTATCTCTAAATTTCCCCTTCTTGGAAGTTGTCAAGGAGATGCCCGATTTTGCTAAATATTTGAAGGACTTGCTGACCAAGAAGAAAACGGTTCAACATGAAACCGTAAGTTTGACTCACACTGTGAGTTCCATCATCTCAACTACTACTGTTCGAGAAAAAAATATCTGGGGCGTTCACCATTCCTTGTTGTTGGGCACCATGATTTTGCTCGCGCTTTGTGTGATAATGGGGCGAGTATTAATTTGATGCCCCTTGCTATATACAAACAATCAGGTTTGGGGATGCCAAGGCCGACTACTATGAGGTTACAAATGGCTGATAGGTCTATCAAAAGACTTATTGGGGTGGTTGATGATGTACTTGTGCGGGTTGGTGATTTTATGTTGCCCGCTGATTTTGTGATTCTTGACTGTGCTGTTGATCGGGACATTCCTATTATTCTAGGGAGACCTTTCCTTGCTACAGGGAGAGCTCTGATGGATTCGGAGAAAAATGAAATCAAGTTCCGAGTCAACGATGAAGAAGTGACTTTTCAAGCTAGCAAAGGGATGAAGTTACCAAGTGCTTACGAGAGCATTTCGGTAATTGATTCGGTTGATGTTATTGATGAAGCAGTGGAGTTCAAAATGGAAGAAGAAAGTTGGGAGAAACTCTTGCTGCTATTCTTGTCAATTTTGATGCTGAAGACATGGAGGGTTATGCGGCGACGGTAAATTCACTTGTTGGGATGGGATCATATTCTTACCACCCAAAGTAGCTTAATCTTGATCAGGAAAATAGAACAACTCCTCCAGCAAAGCCTTCGATCATTGAGCCACCTAAATTGGAGCTTAAACGCCTTCCCATCACATCTGAAGTATGAGTTCCTTGGTCCGGACAATACATTGCCAGTGATTGTGTTCGGCCCTGCGACCGAGGAGCGGTTTTACGGCTTTTGGAGGTGTTGAGGGAGTATAGGCGTGCTATTAGTTGGACCATAGCAGACATTCGAGGTATTCCATATGGGATCTGTGAGCACAAAATCCAGTTGGAGGAAGATAGCAAACCGAGTGTAGAGCATCAGAGGCGACTGAACGAGAACATGCAAGAGGTAGTCAAGAAAGAGATCATCAAATGGCTGGATGCGGGAGTGGTTTACCCAATTGCTGATAGTAAATGGGTGAGCCCGATCCAATGTGTTCCTAAGAAGGGCAGCATCACTGTGGTGCCAAATGCAAAGAATGAGTTGATCCCAACTAGAACCGTAACCGGATGGAGAGTTTGCATGGACTATCGCAAGCTCAACACAGCCACATGCAAGGACCATTTCCCCATGCCTTTTATTGATCAAATGCTTGATAGGCTAGCAGGGCGTTCCTACTATTGCTTCCTTGATGGTTATTCGGGCTACAATCAGATCAACATTGCTTTGGAAGATCAGGAGAAGACTACTTTTACATGTCCTTATGGGACGTTTGCATTTAGCCGGATGCCTTTTGGGTTGTGTAATGCACCAGCCACTTTTCAGAGGTGCATGATGTCAATCTTCTCTGACATGGTAGAGGATTACTTGGAGGTGTTCATGGATGACTTCTCTGTAGTGGGGGATTCGTTTGAAGATTGTCTTGGCCATCTGGGTCAAGTGCTGAAAAGATGTGAGGAGACAAATCTCGTTCTAAATTGGGAGAAGTGCCATTTTATGGTGAAGGAAGGGATCGTCCTTGGTCACAAAATCTCTGAAAAGGGAATTGAGGTCGATCAAGCGAAAATTGATGTGATTGCAAAACTTCCACCACCTATCTCAGTCAAAGGTGTCCGAAGTTTCTTGGGACATGCTGGGTTCTACAGGCGCTTCATCAAAGATTTCTCCAAGATTGCCAACCCAATGTGCAAGCTTCTTGAAAGAGGCGAAGTTTGCGTTTGATGATAAGTGCCGAAAGGCGTTTGATGAGTTGAAAGAGCGTCTTACTACTGCTCCTATTATTGTTGCTCCTGACTGGTCCTTGCCATTTGAACTGATGTGTGATGCTAGTGGTTTTGCAATAGGTGTTGTGCTTGGGCAGAGGCACAATAAAATTATGCACCCGATCTATTATGCAAGCAGAACACTGAATGCTGCCCAGATGAATTACACAGTGACGGAGCAAGAGTTGCTTGCCATTGTGTTTGCTTTTGAGAAATTTCGGGCCTACTTGTTGGGGTCCAAAGTCGTGGTTTACACTGATCATGCAGCCTTGAGATACCTCATGGCAAAGAAGGAAGCAAAGCCGCGATCGATCAGATGGGTGCTATTCTTTGCAAGAGTTTGACTTTGAGGTGAAGGACCGCAAGGGCACTGAAAACCAGGTTGCTGACCATCTCTCTCGACTTGAAGAGGCTGGGAGACCTTCTGATGAGCTTGACATAGATGATGCTTTTCCGGATGAGAGGGTGTTGGCTGTGCAAATGGAGGTGGCACCGTGGTATGCTGACATTGCAAATTATTTGGTAACAGGTATAGTTCCAGAAGATATCAAAGCCTACCAAAAGAAGAAATTCTTGCGGGATGCTCGACAGTACTACTGGGACGAGCCTTATTTGTTCCGAACATGCGCTGACAACATCATTCGGCGCTGTGTTCCGAAAAGTGAAGTGATGGCGATTCTAAAGGCGTGCCATGACTCTCCTGTTGGGGGTCATCATAGTGGTAATCGGACTGCAGCTAAGGTACTTGAATGCGGTTATTACTGGCCGACCATTTTTCATGATGCTAATTTATTGGTGCGGTCTTGTGATCAATGTCAGAGGCAAGGGAATATAGGCAGAAGGCAAGAGATGCCTATGAATTTTGTTATGGAGGTAGAAGTGTTCGATGTCGGGGGATTGACTTTATGGGACCCTTTGTGAGTTCGGGTGGCATGAAATACATTTTGGTTGCTTTGTGGATTATGTGTCAAAATGGGTAGAAGCAGTGGCTTTACCTAATAACGAGGCCAAGAGTGTCATGGGGTTCCTCAAGAAGAACATATTTACTCGCTTTGGTACTCCGAGAGCTATAATCAGCGATGGTGGATCCCACTTTTGCAATAGAGCTTTCGCGGGATTGATGGAGAAATATGGTGTAAAACATAGGGTGGCAACACCTTATCATCCTCAGACAAGTGGGCAAGTTGAAGTGTCCAATAGGGAGATCAAGAGTATTCTAGCAAAAACGGTCAATGCAAATAGAACGATTGGGCCCGCAAGCTCGATGATGCTCTATGGGCATACCGACGCTTTCAAGACTCCGATTGGGACTTCACCCTTCAAGCTTGTGTTCGGAAAAGCTTGTCACTTGCCGGTTGAACTTGAGCACAAGGCTATGTGGGCTTTGAAGAAAGTTGAATATGGATTGGGAGGAAGCAACCAAGCTCGGGTTGTTTCAACTAAATGAGATGGATGAGTTTCGGTACCAGGCATATGAGAGTGCAGCACTATATAAAGAAAGGATGAAGCAATACCATGACAAGAAGATCTTGAAGCGAGAGTTCTACAAGGGTGATCCTGTATTGCTGTTTAACTCTCGGTTGAAGTTGCTACCTGGTAAGCTTAAATCAAGGTGGTCTGGTCCGTTTGAGGTGGTAGGTGTTTCACCCCATGGAGCGATTGAGTTAAAGTCCGGAGATGGAACTCGGACATTTAAGGTGAATGGGCAGAGATTGAAGCACTATCACGGGATGGTTTCGGAGGATAGGATTGTTGATCGATACCGGTTGAAGCACCTCGGAACGAACAATGATCTGGTGTACGCAGATAAGGAGTGAATGGTTACCACCGTCGTGCCGCGACGTTAAATCAAGCGCTTCTTGGGAGGCAACCCAAGTGTAATGTTTATTTTTCGTTCTGTTTTTGTTTGCAGCATATAGGGTAATGTTTGTTGTGGTGCAGGATATGAACAAGTTGGAGGAAAAAGTGCAAAAAACGCCGATGGAAATTCTACGCCAGATTTTACGGTCCGTCAAATTTATACGGTCCGTAAAAGGAAGCGCAGAATTAAGTCAGCAAATAGTACTCATTGTTACTGTTAGACGGTACATTAGACGGACCGTCAAAATTTTGACGGACCGCATAATGGAACGTTTAATGGTACAGGAAAAATCTGTTCACTGTGACGCGTTTACGCCAACATTTGACGACCGTATAAATTTCAACGGTCCGTCAAACTAAGCGTAAAAGTATCACAGTGTGAAGGTTGCCAGTTCGTTGTCCCAGGTAAGTGTTTGAACCGTAGAAAGGGCCGTAGAAATATATACGGCCCGTAAAAAATTTCTGCGGTAGTTTTTAGTTTTTACTTGTTCAAAGAGTAGTATAAGACGTAAAAGGCGGTTGGGATTTTAAATCATAACCTTTCCCTTTCCCACTCAAATACGTTTTCCCTCTCCCACTAAACCATAAATCCTCACAACGCCTCCCACCCACTCCCTAAATTTACGCCCCACGTATCCTCACTATCCCTCTCCATTTAAAACCCTCTCTTTCCCTTTCCCACCAAATCCCAACCGTCTTAGAAAAAAAAAAGTAGATAATCAAAAAAAAAAAAAAAAAAAAAAAAAAAAAAATTGGGTGCTGGTTGTTCCTCGAGAGACCAAGGTCCCCGTAGAGAGATTTGTGATTGTTGTGCTATACTACCCACTCCAACAACCAAACAGGTATGTGATTCTATGTTCCTGTGATCATCACTGGGCAGTGTATTCCATAATTCATAATATATGTTGGGGGTGGGGTTTGTGCATAAGATTGGATATTGATGAACTCATAAGTGATGGTATGATGGGTTGGAGGGCATTCCAATGATTGTGTTCAAGCTTTTGGATTCAATCAATGTTATGCCCGCCAACTGTTCGATGAAATGCCTAGATCAAAATTGATAAAGAAAAGGGTGAAGTCTGAGTAACCCCAGCTTTATATGAGTTCTACAAATATGTGGTGATGTATAACCTTGTGTGTGAATTGAAGAGTCGAGTGTAACAATGAACGACATGAACTGAGTAGGAGAATTTGATAACAGGTTTGACGGACCGTAGAAATTTTGACGGTCCGTCAAAATGTGTCGTCAAAATTTTAAGTTCAAGTATAATGCACTGTGACCATTTGACGGTAGGTTTGACGGACCGCAGAAAATTCTGCGGAGCGTCAAACTTCATCGTCAAATGGTCCAACCAAAACCCACTCACTGATACCATTTGACGGTAGGTTTGACGGACCGTAGAAAATTCTACGGAGCGTCAAACTTCATCGTCAAATGGTCCAACCAAAACCCACTCTCTGATACCATTTGACGGTAGGTTTGACGGACCGTAGGAAATTCTACGGATCGTCAAACACCATCGTTAAGTGGTTTTTAAAAATAAAAAAATATATATATATTTGTGCATAAGTTGAAGGTGATACTGACATGCTTTCCACAGGTATGCCTCCCAAGGTTCGAGGAGGTGCTCCGACTACTTCACGAGGTAGAGGCAGGGACAGAGCTCAAAGTCGCCGGGGGCTCCGTGATGAGCCCGACCAAGGAGCAACTAGTGCAGGGGATGATGAGCCACTGGCAGCACGAGTCACCAGAGCTAGGGGTGCTACTCAGGTACAAGTGTCCTCCCAGTCTGAAGAGAGGGGCACTTCTACATCCTCTAGCAGCTCGGAAGATGAAGTGGAAGCTGCCAGGCTGCAGGAAATCCGAATGAAGGAAAGATCTGAGCACAGTGTTAGATTTTCTGTGCAGGGCTCCAAAGAAATATACGATCAGGGGCTTGAAGAGAAAGAGGGGGGTGGTCCGAAGAAAAGCATCCATGAGGAGAAACGAATTAGCCTAGACAGACTGGAGGGTTTTCCACGTATTCTTGCTACTCTTGACCACCATCAGTGGAACTTCATTAGCCACCCTCCAGGGGAGTACATCTCATCTCTAGTGCGGGAATTCTATGCTAATTATGCGGCGGAAGTGAAAAATACTTTCAAGCCAGTTCAGCTTAAGAAGAAGAAGCCACCCCCGTTGACAGAAGTGACAGTCCGAGGCCGGCGAATTAATATCTCTACCGAGACAATCAATCGTTTCTACTTTGGCCCCGATTATGTACCACCGCCAAACACAGATGAGCTTAAATACAGGTTGGGTGGTGATCGGAACGACAAACTGGCTGAGTTACCATGGGTTGCTTCGGTGATAGCAAGGGGTTCCCCTGAGTGGAGTAAAAACACTTCGGTACCGGTAAAGAAAGCGGATTTGTCAGTGGAAGGAAAATTTTGGTGGAGCGTGTTGATCCATAGGCTGTTCCCCAGTCAGTCAGATAACACGTTGCCGGTTGAGCGGGCCATACTAGTAGCTGCCATCATGTCAAGGTACAACATCAATGTGGGGGAGTTGGTGGTTCAACAAATTCATCAGAGAGCAATGACCAAGGAGTTGTCCCTCGCATATCCCTGCCTCATTACAGCGTTATGCTTACGGGAAAATCTAGATCATTATGCACACCGAGATCATCGGTTACTAGCCAAGAGTGTGTATGATCTCTGGAAGAGCAGAGATGGGGACATTCATCCTACTCCAGATGTGCCTAGAGAGCTCACAGCTGGGCTGCCTGCTCCAGCATCCCAGGTACATGAGCTAGCAGCTCCCGAAACATCGCAGGAAGGGCCGACTGCCACAGACACATCAGCTCAGTCCATTTCAGGCACCCCGGGTACATCTGCAGGGCCCTCTTCCCAGGCTGCTCCAGCTGTTCACAGCACTCCTACCTCTCAGAGCAGCCATGTGGCCTCAGCTTCTACAGCCTTGCCTGGTGGTGTTATGATACAGTTTAATGCTCAAAATTTCCATGATGCGTTTGTGAAAGCAGACAGGGCAGACCGCCAGGTTGCTAACTTGATGGGACAGCTGCAGGGTTATATAGATAAACGGGTGGCAGCAGCCTTGGAGCCCGCAAGGAAGAAGTGGGAGGATTCCCATAAACTCATCCATTCTCGGATTGATGGACTTGAGCGGCGGATTCTGGAGCTTGAGAAGGTAAGCCCTACAGTCGATCTGGGGACAATGCAAACAGAGTTGATGCAATTGAAGACAGATGTGCTAGCATTGAAGGTTAAAGAGGGACTTGCGTCTGCAACCCCGCCACAAGCACAGACGTTAGACTTAGCCTCTCTGTTGCCTGTTGTTAATTTGCTGGGAGATGATTCCCCACCTCGGGCTACTAGCAAAAGGCCTAGGGAAGAAGGCGAGAATGATGATGAGGAGGAGGACAGTGAGGAGGACGAGCAGTTTCGAAAGGTTCAGCGACGCTCTCTTGAGGAGACCCATTTTACGGGGGCGTCATCCAGCCATGCCCCTCCTGTTGAGATGACAGTGCCTAGTGTTGTGATACCGGCAGAGGCTAGTACCACGGGTCCTGGGGAGGAACCGCGCTCTTAGAGTCCGATAGAGCCAGCTGTTGGTACCATCGTTCCAGCGGCAGGGCAGGCACTGGATACCACTACTGAGGTGATGATACCTCAGGACGTGCAGGACGCCTAGAGCGTTTCAGGTAGCCCTATCCCTTTGTTTTGCTTATTTTCATGCCTTGGGGACAATGCATGCTCTTTAGTTGGGGGTGGGCTATGTGTTTATTTATTGTGAATATTGTATATATGTGTTTAGGACCCCCTCGGCTTTTCTTTGCCAGAGTTCTTTTCCTGAGGGGCATCATTTTGTTGAAACTGGCATGTTTAGGATGTTGCTTAGGTTGAATAGAGTAGTTTTGACTTATTTGGTGTTACTCTCAGAATCGATGGCATGTTGTTATCATTTGTGGAAATTTTGGACCCCTCGAAAATTTGAAAAATGCATACTTAGAACAGTTATTGGTGACATGATTGATTCTTTATATTACATTATGATTATTGGGGTATTGTGTGATAAATGACTACTTAGGAGGTCACAATTGTAAAAATAATTGTCCTTATGCCAATGTGTGTGTGAGTTGTTAGTTTGGTTCTGTTTATGCATGTATAATCTAGAACTTGCCCGGTTGGTCGTGTTTGAAATCCGAAAGTTAGTTTGGTTGTGAGATGATCTTAGGCTTTCTTTGTATAAATAGTCACTTTGCCTAAATAAGCCTCACCAAAAAAGTGAAAATATCCCTAGTTCCCTTTTTGAGCCTTTTGACCTTTTTCTTGGCTAGCCAATTATGAAACCTTACCCTTTGTACAATTAATCCATCTTCGCACCCGTCCCTCCTTGATGCTACTAGATAGATGAGGCAAAATGCCTAAGTTGGGGGTGAGTTAAATGTGGAGTAGATGAGAAAAAAAAAAACATAAGTTGGGGGTGGTGGAGTTTGCTAGTAAGAATTCGATGTGGTAGTTCCATATAAAAAATTAAAAATTAAAAATTAAAAAAAAAAAAGAGAATGAAAATATAAAGGAAAAAGTCAGAAAATTGTAACACAAAAAGATTTGCAAGTTGGATAGGAATAAAACCACATCGAGGTCGAAAACTTGAAAGAAAATAAAAGGGTTGGAAAGAAAAGAGGTGAATCAAGGTGAAGAGATGTTGTAGTGTTCAAGGAGGGGGAAGTCACTAATATCCAAAAAGTATCCTACCCGTCCCTAAGCCTACATTACAAGCCAAAACAAGTCCTAATGTGATCACAACCGAACAAGCCTAGGATGAAAACATAGAAAATAAGGGCAAGCCTATGGTATTTGCATGTGTAGATATGAATTTCTTTGTGAGTGTGAGTGTTTTCTTTTCTCGTTCGTCTTCGTCCCATTCTTGTTGTATATATGTGTGTTGGGACATTCTTTGGTCTATGTGAGGGCATAAGGATGAGAAGTGAGCAAAATAAAGTGACCGCCTAAAGTAGCGTTTGGTTGCATCATAATATGTTCGATAATGTAATGTCATGCATTGAAGCTTCATTGTTAGTCATAGCGTTCTTGAGTTGTGTATATTGCTTTAAAATAGAAAATTGGGGTGGTCCTTGGAAGAAAAACATGCATGCCGGTAGTTCAGAGTCAAAACCAATGTAGACATTGTTATTCTATGATATCTAGGTGTTAGATTGAGTCGTTGTTTTGTATGGCTTGCTTGAGGACAAGCAAATACTTTAAGTTGGGGGTGTTGATGTGGCATGATTTTACGCCACAATCGATGCTTTTCGGCTATAAGTTTTACTTGTTTTTAAGCAAGTCTATGTGATTTTACGTGCTTTTTATTGGATTTCAGGTATTAAGTGGTTTGATGGCAAAAGTTGAAGAAGTGGAGAAAATAACAAAGTCAACGAAGAGGCGGTTGACGGAGGCACTAGACGGGCCGCAGAACTTTATGCGGACCGTCAAATGAACCGTATAACGGTCACAGTGAGCAGAGATCGACGAGCCATTCCTGCGGAACATTTATACGGACCGTAGAATATTTGACGGTCCGTCAAAATGGATCGTAAAAGATGCTGAAGAATTTTTGACGGATGGAAGAAAGCAATTTGACGGTCCGTATAACTGTTTTACGGACCGTATAATGGATCGTAGACCGAACCCGACGGGCAATTGTGTCTTTTCACTTCTTACGATTTAGGGTCTTATAAATACCTGTTATAGGTTTCGTATTCAATACAGAACTCAGTTTTATTTTCCTTAGTATTAGCTATTCATAGTTTTGAAGTCTTTTGGAGATTACAAACAATTGCAATTAAATTCTCTTCAATTCCAAGCAATCAATTGTAAGCATTATGATTTCTATTACTTCTTATTGTTCTTCTCCTTCTATGAGTAGCTAATTCCCTTACTAGGGTTGTGAACCCAATTGATGGGTGTTTTGTGATTGGGTTTGTGATTGATATACAAATAATGGATTATTAGGGTTTGTTTATTCTTCATTCTTCATTCATAATTAATGGTTGCAAACATTGATTAAAGCCATAAACCTTGATTTATTTGGGAAAATAATTAGGGTTGGTAAGAATAAATAACAAGAACTCAAAGCTTTAAACTTTGTTTAATAAATTCACTTAGGAATAAGAAGAATTTACTTGGCATGATTAATCGTTCTTCATAGTTACTTTCTTATATTTGGGAAAATCATAGAAATAAATAATCTTTATTTATTGGGAAATAGTAGAGATTCATATAGAGATTAAGTGCATTCATATAATGATCCATTAGAAGTATATCAAGATCAATACCCATGATCATACACTCTATCTAAAGGGGACACAACCTTAGTTTCTTTTATCATAAATTCACAACCAAAGCAATAGTTAGCAATTAGTTACTAAAAACCCAACTTTTACCAAAATCATCGGATTAAGACATTAGACCTAAACATAGAAGAAGAGAAGACTTTTAAACTTATGGTGTTAAATGAGTCACATATATTTTGTGTGGCTATAAGTAATTGCATAAAGATAAATTGTTTCCAAATATAGAAATGGGTCATTCTTTTTTGTACTGACTAATAAGAAAACGGAAAAGGGTCAAATATACCCCTGTACTATCAGAAAAGGTTTAAATATACCCTTCGTTATACTTTGGGTCCATATATACCTCTACCGTTATACTTTCGGTTCAGATATACGATTTTCATTAAAGTTTTGCACGAATTTGCCCTTAATTTTAACGGAGGGACACGTGTCAAGCTCATAATCAAATGGCCCATGTCCTAATTTTAAATACCCGATTTCTTTAAAAACCCACCCGGTTAATCCGACCAGACCCATTTTCATCATCTTCTTCTTCTCTTTTATGATCGGAAAAAATAATTTCTCCGGCAACCACAACCACCAGCTCCGACCACCGCCGTTGACTCCACCACCTCCTAATTCTCTTAAAATCTTGAGCTTTGACGCAATGAAGCAGGCCGACTCTAGCATGATTTTGGTTGATCTAATAGACCCAGATGGCCGTTTCTTATTCCCCGCTAATGCAATCGGTTTTTTTTCTACAAATGGAAACGGGAAAGCACGACATTTTTGGGAAATGGATCGGAATAGTTCACTGCAAGATTTCTTGAAGGAAAATCACTGCTCGAAATTCAAGTTGAATTTGAAATTAAGGAAATATGCTTGACTTTATTGCTCTGCATTTTGCTCTAAGAACATTTGAAGATTAAGCTTGCAATAATTAGCAAAAAAGAGTATGCAAAGGAAAAGGACCGCCACAAGAGACAGGAATACAGTTGTTTTGGTCGGAGCTGGTGGTTGTGGTTGCCGGAGAAACTTTTTTCCCCAGTCATAAAAGAGAAGAAGAAGAAGAAGATGATGAAAATGGGTCGGGTCGGATTAACCGGGTGGATTTCTAAAGAAATCGGATATTTAAAATTGGGGCATGGGCCATTTGATTATAAGCTTGACACGTGTCCCTCCGTTAAAATTAAGGTCAAATTAGTGCCAAACCTTAATGGGAAGGGTATATCTGGATCGAAAGTATAACGGTAGGGGTATATATGGACCCAAAGTATAACGAAGAGTATATTTAAACTTTTTCTGATAGTACAGGGGTATATTTGACCCTTTTCCAATAAGAAAATAGGTTCACATAAATTGAAATGGAGGAAGTATAATGTTAGTAACTTCATAACTTTTCTGGACAACAAATTAGGGATAGTACTTCAAGAACTTCTAGATCAGGAATGTTGAAATTCCTACTTAGGGATAGTACCCTAATTTTGGACCATGGTTCTCCAGTTTGTATGAGATTTAACACGTTAGCCTGTTATTTTTCTTTTAAATTTTGTTGAGGTTCCACAGTAAGATTAGATTTGATGAACATGCGTCTCCTTCAAATTCGTTATTGGATTTTATATTGCAGTGTAAGCATCTTTATTTCTAATTGCACAACTTACTTAAATTGACAAATGGCATAATTTGATAGAGACACTTGGCACAATCACAAAGCTAAAGTTCTTGCTTTTATATATAACTACATGTGTCGCCATAACCACATAGTAATATTGATTCTCAACAATGTTATCCAATAACATTTAAAACATTAAGCAAAATGCATCTATTACGAACAGAATACTCACGTTGACCTGAGGTACATCAGAAGCAGCAGGTGAGGTCACGGGATAAGATTTATAAAACTTCATACTCTGAATGCAATTTTTTTTTCTTCACTCATCTCCTGAATAGCAGTTTTCCTAATTGGCTTCTCTCTTCTTCATCAAAATTTTTAAAACTGTCATAAACATAAGCAACTATGTATTAACCGTTTAACATGACCAAACAAATTTGACACGAAGAAGTATCATAGGATTGCAAAAAACCATCAAAATTTACCTCTTGATTATTCCTCAAAATTTACCACATAGTAATTTTTTATATCATAATTCCTAGACATGTCCCTGGCAATGATATGTAACTTCATTAATCAATGGTGATTACTTAATAGCAACCTCAGAGAATATTTTTTACATTCCCATGTCCTTCTTCATTCAGTTTTATTTGGAGAACAATTCATCATTTTGGATGTTCTATTTCTCACGCATATATTGCAACCTAATTTGGAATCTCCCAATTAAATTGACTAAATGAATCTCTCATATACTTTCTACAAGAAAATGAAACCTTGCAGAAATACATAGTACAGGACGAAAAAAAAAGTCAATCAAAGCTAGACAATCAAGGAACGGAGTCTCTTCCATTTGCACTGAGCAAGGTGACATATTAACTGACCCACAACTCATCCATCAGGAATTCACTCAGTTTTTTCAGGCCTGCTGGGACAAGCTGCCAATGAATTGTCATGTCTAGATATCAGAATTGCCAAGGATGGGCCATGTCTCTCTAATGATCAAAAGCAACAACTACTACAACCTGTTATAAGAGAGAATGTGGCACAAGTACTTAAGGAGCTGCCAGCTGACAAATCACCTAGAATTGATGGCTTTCCAGCTGATTTTTTTTAAGGAATACTGGGATCTATTGGGAGGAGAGGTAAGCACTGCTGTGCTTGACTTTTTTTATAATGGCAAGTTATTAAAAGAAGTTAACTGTACAACTATAATTCTTGTCCCTAAAGTCCCAAACCCCACATATGTGAAGGAGTTTAGACCAATAGCATGTTGTACAACTATCTACAAGCTCATAGGCAAGCTATTAACTGCAAAACTGAAATTAGTAGTGGATTACTTGGTTGGCCCCTCTCAGTCTACCTTCATTGAAGGGAGAAATATACTTGACAATGTCATCACTGCCCATGAACTAGTTAAAAGCTACTCTCATAAAGGGGTGTTACCTAGATGTCTAATAAAAGTTGACATTCAGAAGGCTTATGATTTAGTAGAGTGGGGTTTATTAAAAATGGTGCTACTTGAATATGGGTTTCCGATAAGTTTTTTGGACTGATCATGGAATGTGTCAAAGACAGTCAGTTATTCTATACTGATGAATGGTGGCCTAACTCCGAAATTCCAAGCAAAGAAAGGACTCAGGCAAGGGGACCCTATGTCCCCATACCTGTTTGTTCTTGTTATGGAGTATCTCAACAGGTCATTGAAGCAGCTCAGACATAATCCCAATTTCAAGTACCATCCTAAATGTGGGAAGATGAACTTAGTGCATATTTGATTTGCTGATGACTTGATAATGTGTTGTAGAGCAGATAGAGAATCCATTCAAGAGATATTGCAAGCTTTCAACCATTTTTCTTAGGTCTCAGGTCTTAAAGCTAACATGGAGAAAAGTTCCTTATACATTGTTGGCACTACTACTACCTTTAGGGATCAAATATTGGATGAAATGCAATTTACACTTGGTGAAATGCCCTTCAAGTACTTGGGAGTCCCACTATCCTCAAGGAAGATAACTATTCAGTAGTGTATGCCTATTGTTGAGAAAATGGTTGCAAGGATTAGATGCTTGTCCACCAAATTCCTATCTTACAGTGGTAGAGCTCAACTCATTCAGAGTGTACTATTCGAAATGCAAACCTATTGGGCTCAGGTCTTCCTTCTCCGAAAGAAGATAATTAAGTTGGTAAGAGTGTGTGTAGAACATTTCTTTGGACTGGCAGTCATGAAAGTTCAAGGAAAGCACTTATAGCTTGGGATAACCTGTGCATGCCTAAGTCTACAGGGGGACTTAACTTTATTGAATTCAGTCAATGGAACAAGGCAGCCATCTCTAAGTTGTTATGGTCTCTTACCACTAAACAAGACACACTTTGAATCAAATGGATACACATATTTTATATAAAGAATATGGACAGTACTACTATGCCAACCCCCAAACAAGCTTGTTGGGTAGTTAGGAAAATATTCGATGCAAGGAAATGGTTTCCAAATCTAGATGTTGCAACTGCTCTGCAGAATTGCTTTCATAAAGGAAAGTTTAGCATCAAGAGAGCCTATAAATCATTCATGCCCCAATATCCAAAGGTTCACTGGAAAAGCTTAGTCTTAGGGCCTCACTTAATACCAAGACATACTTTTATTACTTGGTTAGCTGTGCAAGGCAGGTTAGCAACAGTTGATAGGCTACAAAAGTGGGGAATCCAGGTGCCCACTGACTGTGTTTTGTGTCAGACTTCAACTGTAGAGACCCTCTCACATCTATTTTTCATCTATCCATACTCTAAACACATATGGCTAGCATTACTTAACTGGATAGGTGAAATGAGACAACCACAAGCTTGGGAAGAGGAAGTGAAATGGATTGCAAAAAAGGCCACTGGAAACAGACCAAGAGCTGTATCCTGAGCTTCATATTCGCTGCAGCAGTCTATCATGTGTAGGCCGAAAGAAATGCTCGAAGATTTCCGAATACCAGTAGAGACTACAGATTCAAAATCAAGGTACTTGTCCTCTAACTTCATATTCGAGGTCAACGACAAACCAAATGGGCCAGCATTTTGGATACTTTGAATTATTTTCGTAGTTAGACTCTGTGTTGTTAGTTTATGCATATTTGAGTTGTAGACAGGAAAAAGTAGATAACAATTTTGAGAGCTAGTTCTAGAGTCCAATGAACTAGTAGATTTGTAATTATCACACTTGGTTGAAATAAAATTTTCCATTTCGACCAAAAAAAAAAAGTCAATCATCAATAGTTTAGCCCCCTTTAACATAAATATAGAAGGTTGATAAGAATCAGATAACATGGTACACATATTCCATGTGGAAATTAAACTACAATGTGTCGTACTCATTAAAAAAGCATAATCCAAACCTAAACTTCAATGTGGAAATCACACACTCCCCAAATCTTAGATAAAGAACAAATAAATCCAACAACGCTGTGGAATACATTCAGATTCGACCACAAACTCAGAAAATATAATGTAATGACCCGTTTGGTCATTATAGTCTTTTCGGTATTTTCGCCCGTTTTCGAGCATTGATTAGCTCACTTTTGACCTGAGGGGACCATTGGCACGCTTCCCAAGGTGTCTAGACCGGATTCGGGCAATTTTTGTGAAATATAGGCTTTAAGTGAAAAATGGTTGACCCAAAGTTGACTTTTGGGTAAACGAACCTTTTTCAAAATTTCGTCAATTCCGAGAGGTCCGGATGGTCGTTTAGAACTTGGGTTTGTATTTGGTTTGTTTCCCAATGCACTCGGATGCATTTCGGGACTTGGATTGGAAAATTGGAATTAAGGCATTGGGAGTTGACTCGGTCAAAGAGACCTCCGTTGGGAATTTTGAGGCCACGGATGCATCCGTAGTGCGTTTTTATGTGTGTCTATGTGTATGGTATGTGAGCAGATGGCCTCAGAAACTAGTCGAAAAATTGGATCAAATTGTGAAACTTAGGAAGTTTTCTGGTATCTAGTGCCCGCTTTGGCGGCACCAGCACCGCGGCAGCTGCACCGCTGGAGCGGTCAATGGGATTTCGCCATTACCGCTGAAGCGGTCGACTGACCGCTTCAGCGGCACCGCTGGGGCGGTCCCAGTGCCGCTGAAGCGGGTGACGAGCAGTTTGGAAAATTAATGAAGTGTTAAAAGCCCTTAGACCCTCATTATTTCCCATCTCGATATTTGAGCTTGAGGGAACTGTTCTTAGAGATATTTGGAGGAGATTCTTGGAGGTAAATCTTGCTTATTCCTTTACTCTTCCTTAAATCATAATCATCTTAGACCCCCTTCCCTTTAATAACCCCTTAGTGATGGAAGTTGGAAGAGGGTTTTGATGAACACTTTCTCTAGGCTTGGTAATGATAAATTGATGATGTTTATGTTAGATTTTGATGAATCTAAGCTTATTAATCATATATCTTGCATTCCTAGCGTTGAATTTCGGAATCAAGGAATTAGGGTTTATACCCAATTTTGGGGTTTTTGCTTGAAATAAGAAATTAGGCTAATGCTTGAGTTAAAAAAAATAATTAATGGTTGGGTTATGATCACCTAGTGTTAATTTGGTAGTTTGCTTCCGAATTTCCCGTTTTGCCCTTGTGGCCCATTTCCCGAATTTCTAGGGCTAGAATTGACCAAATCTGAATAGTAGCAATATTAGTATCATTCTTCATGATTTCTAATCTAGAATTCAATTATGCTTAGACTACTTTGGTTCTGAGGTTTAGCGGAAAGGCAAGGCAAAGGAGTGAGTTGTTGGTGTTGCATGTTCGCCATCCGTAGGTTATGGCTACCCTTGGGCGAGACTTCATATAGCGAAGCACATATTTAGATTTTATTGCTCGAGACAAGACATGAACCTTCGGGTATGAAGTTGGGTTGGATATTGCCTTAGGTTGGGCCCTGTTGTGTCTTGGGGCTAGCCACCCCGTTATGTGTGATTTGATTGTTCTATTGTGCCGGCTTGATGCCATGAGTCGTTGGTAGATATTGAATTCTATTTATCATCTCGATTATGATATAGTTGGCATACCCATTGTTGGTATTTGTACTTGGATATATTGTTGGCGTACCCACTGTTGGTACTTGTGATTCTGTTATATTATTGGCATACCCCTTTCGTTGGTATTGGTGATTCAGTTATATTATTGGCATACCCACTGTTGGTATTGTGATTCGGATGTATTGTGGCTTACCCATTGTTGGTACTTGTGATATTGAGCATGAATATCGATGTTGATCCATGCATTGCATGCATTCTTATTTCATGATACACTACTGCATGGCCGATATCCGAGGTTCATCCCGGAATCATTGTTTGAGTGAAACTGATATTTGATAAAACTCTTTTACTTGAGTGACGTGAGGTGGCCGATATCCGATGTTCATCCCGGAATCGTTGATTGTGTGAAATGGATACTTGATGAAACTCTTTACTTGAGTGATGTGAGAGGCCGATGTCCGATGATCAATTCCGGAATCATTGTTGCATGGCCGATATTCGATGTTAGTTTTAGAATCATTGTTAGTGCATGGACTCCGCGGGTCCCCCAGGGTGGTGCCGGTGAGAACCCCCGTGGGCAAGGATGCGGGGTCCCGTCTGTCTGTTGGGCAAAGATCCGGGCCGGGTGGCACTTAGACTTCGCGAGTCACGCTAGGTTGTGCTACTGGGACGTCGATATTTCCGTCTGGAGCACATGTGTACAACACATTTGCATGGCATTGCATTGCATTCATACCATTATTGCATTGCATTGCATTATGATTTGATTGAGATGCTTGGTGATTGTATTGTGATGTTGGATTGGATCGGATATATTCAGACTTGACATATTTGGGATTAGATGCTTTACATAGGCAATGACAGATACTTGGAATTGATTATATTGTCTTATGTTTGATTGGTTTATTTGCTTATCTGTTTTATTATCTGAATTTTGTTAGCTATGCTTAGTCGGCCGATGATGCCTACCAGTACTGTTGTCTTGTACTGACCTGCACTTGCTGCATTCTCTTATGAATGCAGAGTATCAGGTCAGATCCACTTCCGTGACCCGTGACTGATCGCTGCTTCAGCTTTCTCTCGAGTTTCCAGGGTGAGCATGGTCATCCGTTAACCTTGAAGACTTTCTTATCATATGTCCTATTTTATTCAGAGACATAAACATTTTATGTATTAGTATTCCAGATTGTATTATTTCCCTTATATGCTCTTATGTTATTCAGACTAGACCCTGGGGGTGTTATTGTCATTCCGTACATTCCTACTACTTATATATATATATATATATATAATAGTGGAGGAAGTAATCATGATAAAGACGGAAAGATTCGTTGAACAAAGCAACGGCTAGAAGACATTTTCGTAAAAAGAGACTTTATTAAAAGTAGCTTTAATAAAGCAAAGAACGAAAGAATGGACAGATCGAAGAAACGGACAAAAATATAAAGTTTCTTTTGAAAAGTTTCACGTGATGATGGGGCCCAAAGAAAGACCCGGCTGAACTCAAAAGATTCTTTCATATTTTGAAATCCGAAGTTGAAGTCCGCTAGACGCGTATAAATAAGAGCATTTGTGAAGGAGCAAAGACATCACCAACAAGAGCATCAACAACACCTCTCAAGAAAAACTCCATATTCCCCTTCTCTTTCATCAAATGCCTCAATCCCTTTTCCAGTCCAAAACCATTGTAAGATAACTCTCTGTTGTAAAATAGTATTAAGCTTTCAATAATTGTCCCCTAGTGTGAAGTAGTTTTTGGGGTTCCCCGAAAGGGAAACCTCTCTCCATCTTCGAGTCATGTAAGTTTTATTAACTATGTTTCTGTATTATTCTCCCTATTATGTAAATTATGTCCATGTTCATATAAATACTATGTTTTAAGTAATTGCTTGTTATTATGAATCTGTTACTCTTAGTATATGGTTATTCTCTTAACCTCTTAATAAACTCGATAGATTAACCTGTAAATTCCTAGGTGATAAAGAGGCCGTTTTAATGTCCAAAAATGATAAAGGACGATGTTGGCCATGGCCGGGGTGTGATTAAAGAAGAAGGCTATTAAGAACAAAGGTTAAGAGAAAGAGATGAACAGTGTAACAAGATTCATTACTGGACATAGTCCAGATTATTAAAAAAAAAAAAAAACGTAAAATTTGGGAGATAAACAGAAACTTAGAAATATCACTACATGATAAGAGGACATCTAGGAGTGAGGAAGTACCGAGTAGGATTGTTCAAAAATTTGATAAAAACCACATTATACTGAGTTCTTTGAAAGTTTAAATATCGAAAAAACATACCCCCCCCCCCCCCCCTCTAACTATTATATATATAAGTATCGTGAGACTTACGTATTTCTTCTATTCTGTTGCTTGATTTCATTCTTTTATGTATTTATTTATTGTTGGGTTGAGGGTTCGCTTACCGAGGTGGAAAGGTAAATGCCCGCACGACTTAGGCAAAATCGGTTGTGACACATAATACATAAATTATTCCAAGAAAGGAGAAAATATTATGCTTACTGTGGGTTAGAATTTGGGAGATTCTTCCTTAACGTTTTTGTTGGAGAACAATTCACCCTATTGGATCTTCTTTTTCTCACACATGCTACAATGAAGATCGGAAATCACCCACTTATTCATCTTCATCATCAAAATAACCTAGTTGCCCCTCCTCCACTGAACAATGACCATAAAACTTCACTGTCTTTAAGCCATTACTGTCAGCCCCTTTCTTACCTCTCCTTCCTCACCGCACAACCACCATTTAAATTCAGAAAAAAAAAAAAAGAAAAAAAAACCACTGATGCAAAAAGAAAAGAAGAAAGTCATCACCTTTCTTGAGATAGTTCTATCAAATTGAATTAATTGCATAACCTTAATGAAACTGATACATGTTTGATTTTCACTCTAAGTAACTAATATGCTAACTTACTTATTACATCAATAAACATCATTCCAAAGTCCTTTTTACACAATTTGTAATAAACCTTCAGCACAAACTATCACAAATCACTACCCAAATTGGATCACACAATTAAATTCAATAAGCAAAATAAATAAATAAATAAATAAATAAATAAGAACTCAAAATTAGCCTGTAGATACTCCATGAAAGTTTCTCGAAACTTCAAGATTAATTAAATTCCACTTTCCTCTTCTTTTCAGACAAACCCAACCCAATTGTCCTCCACAATTCCACACAAATCGAAGAATATCTTTGTTATGGAATGGCCAATAAATAGTGGGTTATGTTAATCTGAGAATCTTTTCTTTGGTTTAAAATATTGTCGTGTAGCAGCGGGCAACCGTCGTCGGTTATTATGACTTCGGTATAAATGAGATCTCTGCAAACAAACGTAGGAGGCTAATTTATTATGTGCAAACAAACGTAGGAGGCAGTTCTAATTTTTTTTTTTGAATTGACATTTTTTTTTTTTGAATTTTCAAACTCCTGTAGGCATAAAACGTTTTTTTTTTTTAAAAAAAAAAAACTGTTCCAGTTAAATTCTGATTTTCGTAGTGGAATACCCTTGCAATTTTTTAAATTTTTTATTATGTTGAGTAATTTGCTGTTTCATTTTTTTTTTAAATTCTAATTTTCGTGGTGATGACACTTGTCATCTTATTCTTCTTTTGCCTCTCCTATTCTATATAGATTAGTATTTGTACCCGCGCGATGCGCGGTGAATATCAAAATAAATATCAATCAAGAAATAGTTTTGATGTCTTGTTGGAGTACACGTTATTACATTATACTATAAGTTTTTATTACCTTGTGCTTCACTAATATTGTTTTTGCCCCATGCTCTCATTTTAGTATAATAAGTATTAGTAATAGGATTTGCACAATGAGCAAATATTATCATAAAATATTAAGCTTATTAAATTATAATTTTCCTTATTTTAGCACATTACATCATAATATTTTAATTAAATAACGACTGCAACTTGTTTCATTATATGTCGAAGAACAAAAGAGTTATGAGATTTTGAAAAAATATAGTATGTGATATAAACAACATGAAAATATAACATGATTCAAATATAATAAGCTAAACAAAATCTCAATAAAGCATCTTCAATATGATATTTCCTTTTCAAAATAACGACTTAAACTTAAATATAGAATGTATGAATTTCCGATGTAAATATATTTTGTGCCAAATAAAAGATATATCAAATTGAATTAGCATCACACATAGCAACTTCTTTTGAACTTTCAAAACACTATATATAAATATATAAATAAGTATTAAAAGATTAAGAAAACACAAGTCAAACACCAACAGTAGGAAATTGAAAAGCACAAGGGCAAGAATTGTTCTTTTCTCTTCAATTTAATTAAGGGATTACACAATTCGTTGGATAAGAACAAATAATTAATATTTACAAATATTAAATTTACATCAAATGTGAAACAACAAAAAGAGTGTCATAAAAAGGATTAAATTTAGCGGAAAAAGTCACTAAAGATAAATTTTTGAAACTTCAAGATTGGAGACTCAACCTTCTTAATGAAAATGTGAATTCATAAAAGCCATATATAAGTTGTCATCGTTTTGTTTTTCCCTCTTTATTTCCTTCTTCTATAGGTCCCCACTTTTCTTCTCTCCTCGGTCATTCTTCTTGCTCTTTCCAACAAATCAAAATAACAATATCAATTAAATCAGTCAATGATAAACAAACAATAAAATATTATTCTCAATTAATATATATGCATTAGAATAGGAATTTTATATACTGCAAACCGAGTTGATCTATAGACATGCCATAGTAAATCATATCATCAAGGAGCTTGCATATTTTTTCTTTTGCCTAGCAGTCTAATTACTATAACAATTATTTGTATAAAAATTTCTTGTTATGAGGCTTTCCACTGCTAGTAAATCTTTCAGGAGTTAAAAAAAAAATGTAAAAGAAAAAGTTAGCGACAAATAAATCTTTGCTTAGAAGCCCAAATCCTCTTGCATATATTTAAGGATAAGATATTGTTAACCTTATACAACATAATCAAAATACTAACTTTGATCCAAAATACACGCATATGATTAAGAATTATTGTATAATATATTAAAAAACACAATAAAAATTACAATAATGTACCTCTCGCTTCAAATCCAACAATTTCCGAAAGACCATTAAATACTGCAAAAGTAATGTCCACAAATGTGAGAATTTTAGAGATGCCTCCCATAAAATAAAACTTAGGCGTGAAGACAAAGAAAAAACTAATAAAAGTACAGTATTATCGATTCCTTATACAACATAATTAAAATACTAAATTCGATCCAAAATACATGCATATGATTAAGAATTAATGTATAATATATTAAAATAACACAATAACAGTCAAGAATAAGAAAATTTACATAATGTATCTCTGCCTTCGAATCCAACAATTTCTGAAAGACCAGTAAATACGTCAAAAGTTAATATCCACAAATGTGAGAATCTTAGAGATGCATGCCATAAAATAAAATATACAGGTGAAGACAAAGATAAAAACTAATAAAAGTACATTATTATCTTTTCCTAAAGTTCTAAAACAAATTAAAAGCAAAAGCAAATTAGAAATAGTGGTTTGAAATAACACTAAAAGAAACATAGCCTTGATAAGTTGAAGAGAAAAATGCCTACTTCGTGAAATATTTGTGCAGAACTAATTCACATTTGGTTGAACTAACTTTTCTCGTCGTAAATCATCAATCTCGTATTGAACCCTTTTAATAAAGCCCGTAATATACAGATTGCTAGTCCTCAAACTTCCGAAACTTAGTATCAATCCCATTGCAAATTAATATCCGAAAATGTATTATCTTACTTGTTTGTGAAGCATTTGAAAAATGAACATGTTTTGAGATGAAGAGGATTTTTAGATTTTGTCATTTAGAGGTATTTGCAGTTGAGTTGAATTGTTATTCTTATCTCAATTCAATTCTTTAAAACAAACCCACGATTAAAACCGTTTCTTTTGTCCTTTTTTTGGATGTGCTATTTTTCCACTATTAAAGAATTGAATTTAAATTCAAATTCAAAACATTCATTTATCTTCTGCCACTTGGCATTATTTTTCCATATTTTGACATGTGGCTTATTTCCTGATTAGTTGTTTGCAAACGTGGGTTTTTTTGGTTTAACTTTTTGTCTGATTTGCTTATTTTTTATTTTTAAATTTAGCAGTTTCAACAATTTTAACTTAAGCAGTTTTCAAGCAGTTTTCTTTTGTACTTTAAATTAGGAATTTGGAATTTTGTAGTGTCATCTTAACAACTCTTTGCCTCTCCTATTAATAATAGATAGAAGTTTGTAATTTGCCGTTCTTTGAGGGAGTTTATTTTTCCTAATGTCTAGGAAGGTGGAAATATAGTTCCCCACATAAATAGGCTCTGAAATTGATTCTTAAATTTTTGTCATTTTTAAATTGTACATGCAATTATCTTGTAGAACATATTTTGTGGAAATATAGTTCCACAAAAATAGGCTCTGAAACTGTTTGTGTTTAAGAACGTGATGTCACTGTTTTAATAATTTTTTATTTGCTAAGTATGCCCTTGCAGTTTTTTAAAAAATTTATTTTGCTGAATAATTTGCTCATTGCAGTTTTTTTTCTTTTTTTTTTAAAACTGTTGTAGCTTATTCTTTTTTTTTCTTTTGATTTTTAAATTTTTTATTTCTGATTTTTATGGTGATGACACTTGTCATGTCACCATGCTTTTGCCTCTCCTATTATATATAGACTAGTATACGTACCCGCGCGATGCGCAGTCATTATATTTAAAAATTAAATTATTATAAAAATCATGCGCGATCATTATATTTAAAAATTAAGTCATTTAAAAAATCTTATACATTTAAAGGTACAGAAAGATTGAATCACATTGTGCCTTAATTGGATTAAAAAGAATCACAAATGATTTCGTTGAGCTTTTTTAAAGATTTTCCTATGAGCTTCTAGTGCAGCCTTTGCAGCTTCTTTCTCTGCTGACTCTCTGTTCCTATCTTAGCATGTACTACTTTTTTTGGTATCTCGCCTTTCTTCTTTTCCTTCAACATCAACTTCATTTTTATTAGGATTAGTATCCTCATTTAAATATTTCAAATCATAGGCTTCCCATTACAAATACCCAAACAGTGTTCTTATCATATCAACTGAAATAGTACTGCAGGAAGGAAAGATCAATATATCACCTTTCAATTTAAAAGTGTACATTTTAAAGGCAATTTCTTATCGGAATTGCAGGAACCACAATTTCGCGCTATTATAATGACAAAAGGTACTTCAAAATTTTAACGACACAAAAGAGAATCTCCAATCCATATATACTTGATGATGGAATTCCTGTACCAAAAAGATCAAGGAATATAAGTTAATCATGTCGAAGTCTTATAAAAAACAGTACAAAATACTTTTAATTCTGCTATCAGCATACCACATCTCCTCCAAAATCTTCATCTGACATACAAGTTTGACTTTTTCTCTATTTCAACAATGTATAACTTTAGCAAAGCGCATGTAAATTATTGCTGTATAATTAATAATACCAGGTTTCTGGTTCATAAACTATCAGTAAACGTTCAAAGCTTTTCTTCATAGCGGTTATAATTTAATGTTTCTCCATAGTTATTCTCGAATAGCTTTCTAAAATAGTTTACCACATCATGTTAGATAAGAAGATAACACTGCAAAATTGTTTGAAGTCCAAAGAACTGGATTTTCTATAAAGTCATTAGGTTATCACTGAAGACAATATGAAACAGAGCTAATGAGGACCTACAAAAACATATGGATATCCACCATTTGTCATCTTTCCTGCTCGTTTTACTTTAATTGTCCTTGGAAGTTGGATGTATAAGAGATTTCACTTTGGTCTTTAAAATTGTCTAAAGCAATCATGTTTGCTATCAGACCAAGCATAAGTATAACTGAGCTCAAATTACATTATTTACGATTACATAATTAAACCAAAAAATGAAATGCAAAGAAAAGAAAACAAATTCTCTTACCAGAAGCATTGCATCTAGCTTTTGTAGTGCTGGGATGTTCATTTGAAGATCAATTATCTACTTTGCCACCATAATCTGAAAAGTAAAAATAGAGAAGAATTAAAAAGAAAATTTTCAGAAAAAAAAAATATATAGACTGAAGGATTGTTAGATGAATAAGCAGCAAAAGAGCTATGATAATGACAGCAAAACCTCAAAAAGGATATTGAAGTGTACTTTCTATCAAACGTAATACAAAACCATCTTAAGCTTTTCAGGTTGTATGATCTCATAAATACTTAGATGATCCTGCGGACGTTAGCATGCTTCCTAGTTATTATTAGTCAACTGTCTTCTACTGATGGAAGTGAATCACCTAATAATAAGTAGAAAAATAAGTCACTTCAGCATTTTGCTTAAATACTCATGCTATACAAAATTCAAGCCATAATATTGTGCTTATTCATTTCACTTTTCTGACCATTTAATGGAGTATAAAAAAGAAGAGTTGACCTTGTTCCCGAATATGACAATATGATGTTTTATGATTGCTGAGTGTAATGACAATTACTTCGGCATGCAGAATGGCAAGCAGGTGCTCTAAAAACCAAATGAGAACTAAATACTTGATATGTGCAACTTTCTGTTTTAACATAAGAGATAGAGAGGTCAATTATAGAGTGTACTCACAACCAAAGTAACAAAGTTTATCTGCAATGCTGATAATTTCCTAATGCTAAACTGGATGTTCATGGCAAAGACAAAATATATATTAACTACATAATTAGAGGAAGGCCATAGGATGACGAAGGGTAAAAATGTCATCTAATTGAAATTCATCAATCCCACTTTGAATATAATTGTTAGACGATATTTACATCAAACCATTATAATGTAGTAATTATTAACTACATAATAAGAGTAACTCCATAGGACGACGAAGGGTAAAATTGTCATCTAATTGAAATTCATCAATCCCACTTTGGATATAATTGTTTGACGATATTTACATCAAACCATTATAATGTAGTAATTATTAACTACATAATAAGAGTAACTCCCATAGGATGACGAAGGGTATGTCATCTAATTGATATTCATCTATCCCACTTTGGATATACTTTTTAGACGATATTTACATCAAACCATATTAATTTACCATGATTATGTAATAATTTGAGGAAAAATGTGTTATAACTATGGTTAAGTGATAAAAGACAGATATCACCTCCACGTGTATGTAATTCTTTTCCATTATTCAACTTCCTGAGCTAAGCACATTCCAAATCTGGCCAGGCATATAGATATTCATAACACATCAGCATACATAATTAAAGATATACCAGAAAGTTAATGGCGGTAGAGAGATCTAACGGCCACGTAATTGGGAACTTGCTATTCTTTTACTTTTCTTTTATCAGTGTAAGGCACTCATTACTATCACCACAATTTTATTTTATTTTTGTGTGTGGACACAAATAGGAAAGCATAAGAAAAATAAGTGTTTCAAAGTAGAACATTAATTGCAGTTCACCAAGAACCTAAAATGTCTGAGTTACTCTTCTATGTGGGTTAACTTGCTCCCAACATCGAAGTCATACAACATAATTTATGCCTTCAGTTTCTTAGAACATTTCTATGTATACCTTAGTAATTTCAAATTAGTTATAATAATTATTACTTTTTTGGTTAAGATAGCTCTATGTTTACTTTGAAAGTGGCAGGTTGGATTAACATTCATATCTCAGTTAAAACTTCACTTCCATATATCCCAACGCTTGTGAGATTATATGCACTTCCATATATCCTGAGGCTTGTGAGATAATATGCAATCTGTTCAAATTATGTTAACTCTTAATCATTATAAATAGTTTGCATACAAATGCCCCATTGTCCTTTCCTTTACTATGTGTTTCTTGGTTTTGTGAATGTTCTTTTCTGATAAAAATGGTGTTGAGTTTGAAAAATACCTCCTTTTGCGTAGCGCAGTACAGTGTAAAGAGGGATAAAGAGAAACATTAACACCGCGAGTCAGCAAGTAGAAATGAAAAGCCTATATTGTAGAGCAACTGTCAGATGAGAAAAGTGAAAACACATTATCCAAATCTTTCAGGCATAGAATCAAATATCTTGTGTGCATCAGCGTAGAGGAATTGATTTGGTTACCCAATTCACCAAATTAAAAAATGATATACACATGAATGTAGGAAAAAAAAAGTAAAACAATGAAAAGAATATTGTCCAGAACAGAGATCAGTCTTACTTGCCAGAATTTCCTCTAATCTTCAGTAATATGTTACTAATTAATCTTTCTCAAATGCTATAAATTCTCTTTTTCTTCTCTTTTTCTTTTCTGCTATATAATAGAAGAAAATCAATATGAACTGCGCCATGGGTTTGAGAAGGAAAACTGGTTCTTCAAACCGTATAGCACAAAACTGCGCTTTAAAACTGATTTTAGCGGTTTGAATTTGTTTGTCCGATCTCTTTTTTATCTTGGCAAGTGGCTTTTTGATAATAGATAGATGTGCTCCTTGAAGTTTTCTTTTTCTTAACCGTTGTAGTTTTCTATTTATGAATTTTGTATTTTTAAATTAGGATTTTTCTAGTGATGACACTTGTCATCTTATCATGTTTTTGCCTCTCCTATTATATATAAATATAAATAGATAGTTATGTAGGAATTCTAAATCAACTAAAATCTACGTTATTAAGTCTTCCTTATTTAAACTACGTAAGAAATCCTCATATTTATGACTTTAAAATCAATTAAGATTTTGCCACTTTAATTCTACCATCTAAGTTTAATAAACTAACTGAATCATCGTTTTCATTGGATAGGTAAAGGAGTATTACTACAAAAGGAATTGAATCCCAATATACATGAGTTTTACACAAAAGAAGGCAGAATAATATATTGCATACGGCGAGTATTACTACAAAAGGAGTTGAATCCCAATATACATGACTTATACTTACAAGAAGGCCGAATAATATATTGCTTGCGACGAAGTTCCCGTTTTATGTATGTCCTGCAGTCCTGGTATGTTATTTTCCTCCAAAACTTATAGAAACTGAGAAAAAAACATTAGTTAACCTTTTTTTTTCTTTTAAAACAAAAATTTCATATTGAAACAAAATTATAATTGAATTATTTTTTAATATATTATGACGTTGAAATCAACTGAAAAATTCTTTTCTTTCTAGAATTCTTGCACCTTTCAATTACGTAGGAAAGTTTCGACCACTTTTAATTTCTAAGCTTTCTCATATAACTTTTCTCAAAATAGATTTTGTCCTTTTCCGTATTGCATTGAAAAGTTTTTATGTCATGCTAATATTTGTTGGACGCCTAATAAAACAAGTATTTTCAAAAGAATTAGGACTAATATCTATCAAGAAACAAACTATAATTTGTTCATCCTCTTGAACTCTATTTATATAGTATTTTCCCACCGATTTTGAATCTATATTAGGAGCAGTTTGCCAATATGAAGGCATCAATATATTTGTAATTGATCAAGAGTATTCTAATCCGTTTTCTTCTTCTTCTTTTTTTTTTTTTTTTTTTTTTTTTTTTTCTAGGTTGCTGACAGCTTCAAACTGACATGGAGGGATATCAAACGAAAATCTCTCCGCTGTAGTGCTTGAAACTTCAACAGGTGGCAGTTAAAATGAGCAATAGGCCGGCTGGCCGAGGTCCTTTGTATTCGCATGACCAAGTCAAACCCAAAAAGTGGTAAGCTGAAAATTACCTCATGCTTTCTACCATCTTCGTAGGCAAAATATCTTTTGTGATGATTGACAGGGATAACGTGTAATATATCTTGAATTGGTATTCTTAATTTAGTTTTGTTTATTGATGTAAGTTGTTATCGGAATACTTATATCAAAATGCTTCTGTTCTCTCCAAGTTTTCTAGTTTAAGAAAATCTTAAAATTGTTATTTTAAATTAGTTTTTGCAAATTTACTTTATTTTATATTGTTTTAATTAATTTTTAAATAATATATGTTATGCGTACACTCACATATTGTACTTATGATATTCTATAACTATAGTTGGAATTTCAAGATTTTCAGATAATTTAATTTTCTTCTTTACATGAATTTATTTGTTTATATATTCAAATATCGGTCGTCGACACCGCTTATAAAAATGTTATATACATTTTTGCTTGTATACCAAAAAGTACTTATCTCTCATAATTTTACTTTTTCATTTTGAACAACCTATGTTTAATCACTTTGAAACAAGCCGTATATGTTGACACCTAATTTTTGACCTTCCATAATTTATTTTAATCACCCAGAATCCTTGAATATCAAATGGAGTGAAAAGTTAAAATGATTTTATAAAATGATTTAGCTAATATTTTGCCATCCTCATTTGGTAAAACAATTTCTACAAATATTCTAAGTCATTTGAAAATTAATTTGTATATTATTAGAACAATATATGAATTTACCAAAATTTTTGAATTAATTTAGTAAATATTTCACTTTCTTTAAAATTCAAGGAAATTGGGTATTTGAAATAAATATCCGAATTTCGCCATTTAAGTTTATTACATAAAATAGGTCATTATATCCATTTTACACTTTAATTTAAATAACCAAATTCATTGGTCTATTTTAATGAGGGTGAAATTGAGATACTGCCTAACAAATTAATGAAATGGACTTAATTTCAATTAGGTGGACTTTTTTGACAAAAAAAAAAAAAGGGGAGATATTTAAATCAAATCCCCATGGGCCTCATATTACTATTATATATAAGAGGGAATGTGAGGACTTTTGTAGTCCTCACAATAATTTTCCAATTTTTTAAAAACTTTTTCATTAATTACTTTTATGTCCTAATTTTATTTATTTAAGTCAATTTTTTTGTTTTTTGTTTTTAAAGTCTACTTTTCAAAAGCTATCGAGCCTGGGGATTTTTGTAGTTTTTAAAACTTTTTAATTAATTACTTTTAGGTCATAATCTTATTTATTTATGTCAATTTTTTTGTTTTTGTTTTTAAAGTCTACTTTTCAAAAGCTATCAAACCTCCTACCTCATTTTTCACGTTCTTTGATTTTACGATTGGTGCTCGATATCCGCATTTGAGCCCAATTAATCCAGATAATTCGCATCGCATCGCGCCTATTCGGGGGAGCGCTTCCTCTAAAGATTTTTTTTTATGTCCATGTTCGAACCCCTAATCCCTAATTAAGAGGGCTTGTTCCATCCGTGCACAAGTTAAATTATGTATTTGTCTTAAAAGTTCATTAACTATGTATAGATTATTTATTTAGAACTAAATAACTTCAGAAAATTAGGATACATAAGTTATAATTTCATCAAAATGGAAGTTAAAATATTAAAGGAGCGGAATGAAAATTTTGCTTTTATATAACTACCACTTTGTGGACTACAATGGTATATGGTTGTTGTTGTTGTTGTTGTACACTTGTACTAACACAAATTATATTTCTTTAGTTAAAATATACGCTTATATATCTTGAGTTTGGGCGAGAACCATGCAAGACGGCCCCCCACATAACTAGTATGTGAATATACGGGAATATATATATATATATATATATATATATATATATATATATGTATAAGGGCTATTTATTAAAAAATGAATAATATATAATTAAAAAAGGGTCTTTGACATATATATACATCTTAAGGAGAAATATTTACGAAACGTGACGATAGTTTTATATTTACAAAACATAACATTACAAATCCTATACAAAACATGCTTTATATTTAAAAAAAAAAAATATTTTTAAATTATTTTTTATTTTTTAAAAATCATTTTTTAAAAAAATATTTTTTTATTTTAATTTTTTTTTTTTTAATTTATTTTTATTTTTTAAAAAAATTAATATTTTTTTTTTGCTCAAAAACTTATGTATGAAAGTTGTATGAAATGTGTATATCTCGCTCAAGACTTAAAAAGTTTGCTCAAAATTTAGTGTATGAAAAATGTATGAAATGTGTATATTTCGTTCGAGCTTAAAAATCCACTCAAAATTGTGTGTATGAAAACAATATGAAATTTGTATCTTGCTCATGTCTTAAAATTTCGCTCACATTTTCATGTATAAAGTTCATGTTAGATTTACGTAAAATTAATACAACTACAACACGTTGTAACAATTTTCATACAATATTCGAGGCTTAAAGTTTTCGCTCAAAATTTTGTATATGAAAATTATATTAAAAATTTTGCTCACACATACACATTTCATACAACTTTCATACACAGAAATATGAGGTAATTTTTTAAGCCATTGAGCAAAAAAAAAAAAAAATTAATATTTAAAAAAATATATAATTTTTTTTTTTTTAAAAAAATAAAAATATTTAAAAAAAAAAAAATTATAAAAAATATATATATTTTCTGGAAAAAAAATAAAAAAACGAAAAATATATGAAAATCGTCACAATGATGTTTTGTAATATATCGTTATGTTTTGTAAATAAGGAAAACTATCGTTACGTTTCGTAAATATTTCTCCTTAACATGTATATATACGTAGTTTTCCCTTAAAAAAACTGGATTGAGTCGGCCCAGATCGACGCAAATAAGGGGGTAAACCCCTATCCCTTTTTCATTTTTTGCAAGGGCAAACAGCCCTTAAGGGCTCCTTCCCTCTTTCTTGTTAAAACCCTAAGCGCCGCCTATGTCATCATCTCCATTTTGGGAGATTTGCGGTCGCTTTTTTGCTTTGTGCAGGTCTATGTGACCTATTTTGGTAACGTATTATGACTATTTGTTTGCTTCTCATACTTCCCTCCAAACAAGGTATTATCTATGGCGTTTTTGATTTTCTTTCTTGATTTTTCGCATTATCAACGGTCAAATACTGTAAAATATTAATGGGTTTTGTTTATATTGATTCAAAATCGCGATTTTTGAGTGGTTTGCAATGAACCCTACGGATCGATTTCTACTTGAAGTAATCTGGTCCCTTGATGTTTGTTTTAGTTTAATCCTAGCCCTACAATGCTAAATGTGAGGAGGGAACCTCAGTTTTGAGGGTCATCCCACATTGAGAATTTAGGGGGTTTGGGATTTTTTGAGTACTATAAATACATGCTTCATTTCACTGTTTTAGGCATCAAAAAATCTTGCAAAAAAGGGATCTAAATTGATTTTATTTTGCAAAAGAATTCGAGAAAAAAATTAGGGTTTTGAATAATCTCAAAACCCTTGAGTTTCTTGAGTTAAGTTTATTTTTAAATATTGTGAGTTCGTTTGTGTGGCTATTTGAGTTTGGGGTTGAGCTTGTTCTTCTCAAATCCATCTTGACCAAGGCTGCACCATAAAAAGGTAATATTCTCTCCCTTTGTTAATTTATTGTATTAACTTTACTTTGCTTTGTTAGTAGATAAATAGTTATGTGTTAGATTAGGACATATTTGGTTTGATGAATTATGGTTTAGTGATTCAGTGGTCCTGTTTTATTTAATAAAGGTTTTTAGGAGAAAATAAGTTAATGGGTTTGCTTGAATTTATAAGTTAACTTAAAATCTGTGATTTATTAATAAATTCATTGAGTAGTCTCTTTTTTGTGATGTTTACTTGAGTTTAAGATGCCCTGATTTGATTGCTTGATTCAATTATAACTAAGAATGTAGAGTTGTGGGTTGTGATCTATACACTAGCTGGCTTTGTTTGTGTAGATGCATATCTTGATGATTTTGTCTAACCATTGAAGTGTCAATATAGATCCTTCATCATTTTTAATGAAGTAAGTGACATTATAAGTCAAAAATATAACTCTGTCTGCTATTCACTAAGTAGAAATTTGATAAATCCTTTTAAAAGTGACACAGATTCAGGACTAGTTACTTTCTATTAAAATGAACTTGATTGAAATGAAATCCTATTTGTGTTTCTCATGTGTGCTGAAACTTGTGCTATAATGTGATTTGGGCAGTCTTTGAATTTAATTTGAGAAGAGTATTTAGTGTTAATATACCTAAATAGGAATGATTAAGCATAAGGATATGAAGCCTGTCTAAAATCTGTAACATTGTCTTATTAGTTTTTAAAAGGAGCTTATTGAAAGTCAGAAATCTAGTTTTAAAAGTAAAGATGTTGACTAAGTATAACAAGTCTGTGTGGAGTAAGTTAAGTCCAGATCATTGATCAAGAATGAAATCTTTCTTTTATTTTGATTTGAGTTAAGTCTTGGCTTATCTGTTGTAGCTAAAAAAGTCTATATGAGGTTAAAGTCAAATCTGGATTGGTGGTCATGGATCAAAACCTTTCCTTACTTGATTTTTAAATTGAGTCTTGATTTAGTCACTTAATTTGTTAGGAAATACTATGACTTGTTGCTTTGACTAAAGTTTGGATCTTAAAAAAGAGTTGTCTGTATTTAAATAGTTAGAAATAAACTAGTATAGATTCAAAATCCCTCATAAATAGTTAAGTCCTCATCCTGCTGCCACTTAGGTTAAATTTAAATTCATAAGATAAAAGTTAATTTGATTCCCTCATGTGATCTCACTTGAATTTTATGTTCTGAACTTGGTTAGCCTATAAGTATACTTGCCTTGTTTTTTTTTTTTTAAAGAGAGTTAGCCCAATCCTAAGTCACCTACAGAGTTTGGTTTTACCTTCATTTTTCTCTATGGTCATTGGAGTTGAACTGTTTGGCTCCTTTTATTGTCATTTATTAGGAAGTCGCTCGAAACTCTTTTTTTTCAAACTCGTTTAACTCTGATTCTTTTTCGCACAACTGAAAAATTGGCATTCAACTCTGATTTTGTTAAAGGCTAATAATCAAATACATATTTTGGATGGAGAAAGCTCCGTCTTTCTCAAAATGGCCAAACTGGCAGTTTTTTTGGGCTTTTGATAACGAAAATCTGGGGACAGTTTGTTTTCAAAGAAAGGAAGAGTAATTTTGGGCCTTCAGCCCATTAGTTTAAATCATTTGTGAAACTTGTATTAAAAAAAAAAAAAAAAACCAATGGAAATAATTTGAGTTGAAAGATGTGGTTTACCTTTAAATGGACAAAATGGGCTTGAGGGTTTTTGACACTAATTATAACCTGGAAAATGGCTGGAAAAATTGGGTTCAAAGCCGAAAATGGTTCTGGTGGAAGGCATCGTTTTTAGTCAAATGCTTTCGGCCCAAAAGGTTTATTGGGCTAAAAAATATTTCGACCAAAATGAGGTATGATGGATCTAGGACTGTGGAAATGGTTAGATTTTATGAGCTTTAATAAAAATGATCTGGACCCAAAAGATTTTCTTTTATGCTTATATATGTACACTCCATATTTTCTTAAAAAATAATAAAAATTCCTAAGAATTAAACTTATTTTATTAGGATTAGAATAGTAGCAATATCGGGAGATATACCGGTGTGTCTTAGTTCGGTAATAAAGTGAGTTGAATATTTACATGGATTTTCAAAACTCAAAAATCCCTTTTTTAATGGAATTTTTGCCAATTTTTTTTTGAAATTATGATATGAAATGAAAAAATGGCATTTGCGGAAAATTAAACACTTTAAACAAATAAATACATTAATCACATATTGAAGCTCGTAGGTCAACTGTATTTTACGGATCTTTAATACTAGGGTGCGTAAACCCTTCTCTGGGGGATCACCAGAATTCTTATCTCGAACTTTGGTCCAAAATATTTTTTATTTGCAAAAATTTTTAAACCCGATTTTTTAAATTTTCCATAATAAATTGGGTGGCGACTCTAAAATACTAAAAATTCAATTAGGGCACCAACAACAGCGTAGTAACTTTTATGCTTCACCTGCGTAAAAGCGAACCGTGCAGTATATATTGTCAAATATGAAACTCTCTACATGTAATATAATTTCCTTAATCACATGAATTTTCTCTCAACATTTAACCATGTCAAATTTTTCTGATGACAACTTGGTTGAGTGATTTTATAAGAGAAAAGTCTGTAATTTTATTGATACCGAATAACGTTGAATGACTTTGCTATATAATTATTTATAGTTGAGTAACCTTTTGAGATATTTACAATGATAATAGACCAAATTGAGTAAGTAGAATATAGAGGCAAACGTGTTCTAACTTCCTATTTCCCTGAAATTTTGGTATGTTTCAAATTGTGGTCAACTAAAATCCTTAAACTAATCATAGAATGAGATTGAATTTTAGACTTAAATGTAGTGTTTTGTTTGATCTATAGTTTGCAACTTCTTTAATACAGGTGAAATCTCCTCAACGGCTTAATTCTCCTCTCTATCCTTTTCTTTGATAAGCATAATTTGTTATTCACCGCTTATAAAAAATGTTATATACGTTTCTGCGTGTATACCAAAAAGTGCTTATCTCTCATAACTTACGTTTTCATTTTGAACAACTCGTGTTTAATCACTTTGAAATAAGCCATATATATTGTCAAATATGAAACTTTCTATATGTAATATAATTTCCTTATCACATGTATTTTCTCTCTAACATTTAATTCTATGTATCTAACTCAAAAGTTCAGACGTTAAAGAAGCACCTAACTATTTAACACGAAGCGATACACACGTGCAAGACACGTACACTAAACCTAGTCGTCCAATGAATAAGTTTAACAGTGATAATAATAAAAACAACATTACTGCACAAAATGTCAATAACGTATCTTCAAGTAAATATATCAATTAGGGGACCAAATCAATTGCATCGGGTTATTAAATCTATAAACCAAACCAACAAAAGTCGGGTTTTTCAACTTCTCGGATTTTTCGGGTTTTTTCGGGTAAAGTCTTCATATAAAATATATAACTTTTACCTCAAATATGTATTTAGTCCTAGTAAGTTACGGCTATCTAATTAAGATATTTTTTAAGAAAATAATACAAAATGTCTGATCAGAAATGACATTGTACTAAAATATTCAAAAAAAAAAAAAAAGTAACCAAATCGTATAAAATAATCATAATCTAAAAGTACTAAGTCATGCTGTAATAAATATGGCTAATGTATAAGGCATTTAGAAAATGATCATAATCTAAAAGTACTAAGTCATGCTAAAATAAGTACGGCTAATAAGTATTAATTATATGACAAATATTAGAGAAAAAAATAAAATTAAGTTTTGTATTCTCACTGTCTAAACCCATATAAAACTAAAGAATAAATATCCAATATTATTTTCATTCCTAGTGTTAGAATTGAATTTCTTTTGCTAGCATTATTATTGATTTCATTTTTGTTGAGGTTTATTTGAGTTACTAATATTTATGGGATATAAAACTTATTGGACCATTTAAAATTCTAAATTCAAGCTTGAAATAATATGTTAAAAGGTAAAAGACTATGAAAAAGTTTAATAAATATTTATAAATTAAATTATATATAAAATATTTTTGAAATTTTTTACATGTAATGTCGGATTGGTTTGGTTCGGTTTAACTTTTTTTTGTTAAAACCAAACCAAACCAAACCAATGTTGATCGGGTTTTTCTTTTTAAAACCAAACCAAGTCAAACCAAGTCGGATTGTTTTCTCGATTTGGTTCAGATTATCGGTTTGGTGCAGTTTGTCGGTTTCGTTTGTACACCCCTATTATCAATGATCATATATTGATGCTCTCTGTTTTAGAATATCTAAAGAATGTAACGAATACGACACAATGAAGCAGAAGTAGCCACCTCAAATATCATGAAATTCAAAAATAAAAATCTTCAAGCTAGAAATAAAAACCTTTAGAGAAATAAAAACAAATATATATACACCCAAACCTCTTTCTAATGTCTATTATTTGAAACTTGTAATGAATAATAGGCATTTGTGTGAAAAAATATAGTAGCGTATATGCGGTAAAGAAAAAGAGAAGGAATGAAAAAGAGAAGGAACAGGCGTATGAAAACTTCCAAAAGAGAACCTAAAGAGAACATCAATGAATCTGCAATGGTTAATAGTTTGGCAATTTATAAGATTTCCAATGTCTAGAGCTTGTTTGGAAAGCCACCTAGAAATTGGATTTGGGTGTAATTACACAGTTTGGAATGTTTGTCTGGCCAAGTAATTACTTGGTCAGCATGGAATTTGGTGTAATTAGAGGGGTGTAATTACACTCTTCAATTTTCAAGGGGGAGGCAAAAATTGGTGGCAATTACACTGTGTAATTATAAGGTTACTTTTTCTTTCCTTTTTTGTTTTTGTTTTTATTTTTTTCTTTATAATTTTGTTTATTTCTATTATTTTAATTTCTTTTTATTTTTTTATTTTTGCCTTTTAATTTCTTTTTAATTTTAAAATATATTTTTCTTTTTACATTATTTATATTTTATTTCTCTACCTTATTTCTTGTGATTCCATGTAATTGCTCGTATTTTTTTATTTCTTATTTGTTTTATTTTCTTCATTTAGCGTAACTGCGTTATTATTCTAGTTTTGGAAACTACACCTCTTAATATTAGAAATAATGAGTCATTACCAAACTTAGCATATAATGAGTGATATCATTAAAGTAGAATTTCGTTGTTGAATGAGGTTATAAACTTATTACGTTTTCCTTTTCTTTTGGATTATGTTTACTTAAGTTGTATTAGAACTTATTTACTTAAGTTGTATTAGAACTTATTTTATATGTTGGAATTTGACATATGTTAAACCTTTTTTATTTTTTATTTTGGGATTTTGAAATTATTTTATATTTATGGTTCCAATTTTTTTTTTTTTTTTTTTTTTTTTAATAATTGTTTTATTTCATAGGGGGTAGGGGAAGGGGATTACAATGTGGGGATTCGAACCCTCACTAACAAGGTGAAAGTTCAGGTAGTCAACCAACTGAGCTACTAAATCCCTACTTTATGGTTCCAATTTACTTGCTTTAATAGGTTTTTTTTTTTTTTTTTTGGTAAGCAAATTTTATTGATACCAAGTGATAATTACACAACCAAGCAGGAGCTGACCACCTACTTCACAAAATTCCACAGCTAAGTAGACTATCTAGCTGGTTACAAGATAAAACCATCTATGCTATCAAAAGAGTTGCACCTATCTATTACAGAGAAAAATCAGTACAAGTGTGACCAGATAGAGATAACTCAGTTTTATAGGGAAGCCAGCAACAGTTATGGCATATAATTCAAAGAGTCCAGTGTTGTCTTCCACTTCTGTAGCTTGCTCCCTCTGATATGTATATGAATGGCTATCTCCCTGCACAACCTGTTGCTGTTGAATTGTCTAGTGTGAAACCTGAGATTATTCCTTTCTCTCCATAGTACTGCCACCAGCATTGCAAATTCACTAGTCATAGCACCTTTTGCTGATTTCTTCCTTGGCCAGTTGCATACCCATTGTAATTCTTCTTGCCAAGTACCAATTGACCTGGTGAAGCCTAACCATAGCAACAACCTGTTCCATAAAGCCTTAGTCACAGGACAAGCAAAGAACAAGTTTTCCAACGTTTCATCTGCACTGTCACAATACACACACTCCATTGGAACATGTATTCCTATTTTGAGTAGTCTATCCACATTGCAAGCCTACCCCATGCTGCCAGCCAAATGATGAACTTATGTCTTGGATGGATGTTTTGTTGTAGTGCTAAGCTCTTCCAGTTGACTTTTTGGCATTGAGGCATAAGGTGCAAGTACATCCTCTTGATGGAGAACCTTCTATGAAAGACAATTGCCTACGGACCGTAGACCGTGCCACCGGCTTTGATTAAATGCCCGTGAATGATGAACTTATGTCTTGGATGGATGTTTTGTTATAGTGCTAAGCTCTTTCAGTTGATTTATTGGCATTAGGCATAAGGTGCAAGTACATCCTCTTGATGGAGAACCTTCCATGAAAGACAATTGCCTACGGTCCTGAGGATCGTGCCTTGGCACGATTGCGGTATTACAAGTATTTCCTAGCTTCAAGTATTTTCCTGATCACCCATGTAGCATTAACAGGGATAACACAAGAGTCTACAGTTTCCCCTTTCATATAGTATTCAGTGATCCATTTAATCCATAGACAAATCTTTTTTGCTGCTTATAGCCCATAGTTGCTTCAGTGTAGCAGCATGATTCCATTGCTCCATATTCAATATTTTTTGCCCTCCTGCAGCTTTTGGCATGCACATTTTAGCCCATGAAATCAACGACTTCCTTGAAGCAGCAACAGATCCTGTCTACAAATAGGTTCTACATATACTCTCAATCATTTTCAATATTCTTTTTGGAAGAACAAAATATTGAGCCCAGTATGTCTGAACACCAAATATAACTGATTTGATTAACTGTGTCCTACCAGCATAGGATCGGAGCTTGGCAGTCCAACACCTTATTCTCTCAGTGATCTTCTCCACCAGGGGCATGCATTGTGCAATTGTGAGTTTTTTTTAGGATAAGGGTACCCCCAAGTACTTGAAGGGTAGTTCCCCTCCCTGATAACCCAAGGCTTGCAGAATTTCTTGTTTCAAGGTGGGGGTAACCCTTGACATATAGATAGAGCTTTTGTTCTTGTTAGCCTCTAGCCCTGATGCTGCAGAAAATCTCTGAAAGGCACCTTGTAGCATTTGAATGGACTTCACATCTGCCTTGCAAAACATTAGCAAGTCATCTGCAAAGTAGATGTGAACCAACCCCATTTTTTTTGCACCTTGGGTGGTATTTGAACTCCTTTTGTTTCTGCAAAGCGACTAGCTCTCTTTGGAGGTATTCCATGGCTTTAATAGTATTGGCTCTTTGTTTCACATTGCATGTTGTTCATGTATCATTGATAGATTAGTTTTGTCAAACATTTGAATAATGTTATGGCATTATTTCTAAGTATTAATTTATTTTATCAAACATGCATTTCATCATGTTTTCACAAAATGTGTGCTTTTGGTTTTTATAATTAATTAAATTAAAATATTATCAACTTGGAAAATATATATCAATTATTAGTTATAAATATATGATTACTAATTAATGTATTTTCAAGAAAAAATATGTATCTTAAATACCAAACCTAATATCATTTATACTTATAAAAAATCATTTATAGGCATATATTTATCATATTCTTTTAAGTTTTGATAATTACTTTATTTAAAATTTAATTTAACTGTGTAATTACACTTGTGCAATCAAACAGTACACTTGTAATTACACTGTAATTATATTATGACAAACAAACATGTCGTCGTAATTACTATACTGTGTAATTACTACCCTAGTAATTACACCAATTCCAATTACCAGGTGGCTTTCCAAAGAGACCCTTAGTGTTTGAAGTTGAAAAGACCACCAAAACATTGAATAGGTATAGCCGTATAGGAAGTTGAAAAGAAACCAAAACATTGAATTAGAGGAAGATGAAAAAGCAAATTTAAGGCATTGAATAAGCTACAGTAAGTGGCAACGTTAGGAAATTAGCCGTATCTATACCCATTTGCCTGATTCATTATTGTACAACTTTATTGTTTATTAAATGGTAAATTTGTGGTACAAAATAATCTAAAAATAGTGTTTAAGTGAGGGGTAAAATAGTCGTTCAATTTTTAATGGACATTTTAGTAATTCAATTTAAGACTTCTCACTTTTATTTAGAATAGTATAGATAGATATGATTTCTTTTGGTACCTGAGACGGTTCAGGCTCAAAATAAAGGGGGCCACCGAAAGACGATTACTCCCTGTCCAGCTTTATGCGGCACTTTTATTTTTTGAGATTCAAACTATATAAACTTGATCAACATTGTCTCAAGACCTCATGAAACATAAAAAGCAGACAAGTGAGTATTGATAATATCCATACTATCCATTTTTTAGTGAATAATATCCATATTTGATCCATTTTTACAAAGTCGGTTATCCATCCCATATTTAATGAGTGGGATTGGATGGTTACTTATCTTTTAAAATCATTTTGCCACCCTAATTCTGTCAAGGAGGGGTGAAAATTAAAGTTAAGCGTAGTTGGATCCAATAAGGTGGAATGAGGGGCATTTTTAACTCGAAATAGACGTGAAGGACAACTGAGGTCCAATAGGTAGAAGGAAGGTACATTTAAGTCATTTCAATACGTTGGGGGCATTTTTGACCCTTTTCCGTGATTGTTCAGTCCTTAATTTTGTAAGTATCAAAATTCCACTTCTTTTGGCCCCCCTAAATTATTTTTATGCCTCAATAGGATTAGTAAGGTAAGGCCTAGCCCCTTGCTTGTACTTTTCCTTTACGTTTGGCTTTTATTATATAAATAAAAAACTACCCCTAGGCGTCTCGCCCAGTGGATTTGCTTAAAAAAAAAAGGGGGATCATATATAAATATATAGTGAAGATAAAGAGCAAGAAGAGATAATATACTCAAATGCATATATTACTGTTTACACTCTACTTCTTTCCTTGCATTAGTTTTGAATATCTTATAGGAGTGTCAAACTAATTATTAAAGTACTTGAATTCAGAATGGTGGCATTAGATTATTTGTCAGTTTTCTTGATTATCTATCAGTTGCTTACCTTTCATTCAGCTCAAGCTCAGAATCAAACCCAAGATAGCTGCCCCAAGGAATTTCAATGTGGGAATCTTGGAAATGTAACTATCCTTTCTCCAAATCCTCACAACCTGCTTGTGGATTGTATACATAGATTGCAATGTTACTCCAAATCCAGAATTTCGTTTGGGAGGAAATGTTTATACTGCTCTGGAAAAAGGGTCCTTTGGTGATAGTTTTCGAGGTTTAGACAATAGGCTTAATGACTTATTGGCAAAAAACAGTTGTCGATCTTTCGATACAAGTATCTCATTTCCAAGTTCTCCTTCCAACTCATTTAGAATCATCGAACGCAATATTACCTTGTTCAGATGCAACAATAGCCAAGACATCAACAGGAGCACGGATATTGATCATCATTTCGCGACTATCAGAACTATAGCAGATGTAGTGACTTCAGAATATACTACAAGCTTCTGAGTACTGGAGGACGGGAAGACTCCTCGGATGCACCAGAGGGAGATATTCCTGATAACTGTTCATTGATTCAATTGCCAATTATATGGGGGAGGTTAAACCCTCAAAATAGTAGATTGTTTGACCTTTTTAAGCGCGAATATTTCACTTCAGTGGAGCCTGTCTGATGATTGTAGTAAATGTTACTATGGAGGAGGTCGATGTTTAACTGACAGCAGCAACGAGTTTATTTGTTCCTCTAATCCCACAGGTTAACTGACAATGAACAACGAATTTATTTGTTCCTCTAATCCCACAGGTAAACTATAGAACTAGCTTTTTTCATTTTTGCTCATTTAGTTATCTTCAGTTGCTCAGAACAAATACTATGTTGGTGAATATACTACAAATTACTTTAGCTGAAAATTGCAATAAAATGAACAAATATGAATAAATAAATATTCAGGCTGAGGCGCAGATATCTCGCTCTCTTTAAGGAGACAAGCCCACTGCAATATGATATTCTTCACGGTCCAATAGTAATGCTTTTGACTTGTCCCCTCCAGGATACAACAGTCTGTCAACGTCGTGTGACTCAGCCAATTCCTAACTAGTTAAAGAGCCCAAAACTCCACCACAAAATCATCTTCCTTCAACTTAAAAGTGCTCTCTTTTGTAGTGAATTAGTTGGAGACATAGAATAGTTTTCTTTGTCTCAACTCTCTCTTCTCTACACCAAACTCAAAATACAAACACAACATAATATATTTATCCCTCCTCGTCTACTTTTTTCTCATCCTAACACTAGGATGAAAGCATCCTTTATATAGGTGCCGAATTTCTTCCACAAGTAAATGTCAAGAAAGTGGATGGCCATTTGAGGTTTAGTGGGGTAATAGTAGGACATAATGTGGGAGAACATGCTAGAGTGCTTACAAGAGTTACAAGAATAATGACACCACTTTCTCCATTTTAGGGCCACTAATAAGACCTGCACTTTAATATAAATATTTTATAGAGACCTTTCTGTAATACTAAAATGCTAATATATCCAACATACTAAAATAGTTGCCTGTCTGATGATTGTATTAAAAGTCCCCGTGCAATATCTATCTAAGCTTTTGTGATTTTCGGGTTCATCTATAACCCGAAATTAATGTGAAGGGTAATTGGGGTCCATAGGTGAAAGGAAGGCAAATTTAAGTCACCTATATGTTGGGGCCATTTTTTACCCTTTTCTGTCAAAGAATAAAAGGAAATGGATAGAGTGATTGTTCAGTCCATTTTAAGTATCAACATCCCACTTCTTTTGGCCCCCCTTCTTTATTTTTACCTCAAGTGGTCAAAACTGAAAATTCCAAGTGAACAAGCGTCTTTAAAGGGATTAGATGTAAATATATGGTGAAGATAAAGAGCAAGAAATGTAAATATATGGTGAAGATAAAGAGCAAGAATACAAATATACACAAATGCAGGGATTACTGTTTACTCTCTGCTTCTGTCCTTGCATTAGATTTGAATATTTTACAGTAGTGTCAAACTAACATTATAGTACCTGAATTCAGAATGTGCCATTAAATTAGAGATAGTAACACATAAGGTCATCCAATTATGTGTAATATTTCTCAAAGTCATTTTTTTTTGTAATAGCAAGGTCACCCAAACTTTTCTATATCACTTAAAAAGTCACCCAATTAATATTTAACCAACAAAATATAACAGGACATTTGATTTAGAGAAATTTTACTTTGTGAGTCGCATAACAAATATTACTTATGTGAAACAGTTTATTACTTGACAAGTGGATTAATGGATCCAGAGGCGGAGCCAGGATCCGGATCTTGTGAATTCGAGGTTCTAATTCTTTAAATTTATTGGGTTCTTAATTAATTATTTGTACATATTTGACAAAATTTTTAATACAAATATATGGTTCGGACAAAAGCTTCTGGGTTCGGCCGAACCCACACCCAAAGGGCTGGCTCCGCAGAGAAGTCTACTGTCATGACCCATTTTAGTCCAGGTCATGCGGGCACCTACCCTTCCCACCTCGGTAGGCGAAACCTTATCTCACGTTCACAATTGAATAGAAAATAACTGAAGAAGTAAACGACATAAGTCTCATAATATAGCATAATCATAAATAAGTGCAGAAATAACTGAATCCACCCCAGTATCAGGTCTGGCCATACAAGAGCATCTAATCCAAAAACTAAGTCTGAATAATAATACATAATTGTCTCAAATGATGTCTTGAATAAAAGTAAGACATAAATAGCAGAGGAGTCTCCGAGGTCAGTGGACGCCATGCTTACCCTGGGAACTCAAGTAGAAGCAGAGAAGACAATCAGCTACGAGTCAGAGAAGTTGATCCGACCTGTTACTCTGCATTTATAAAAGAATGCAGCAAGTGCGAAGATAAAAACACGATCTTGGTAGGCATCATCGGCCAACCAAGCATAGATAACACAATTCAGAACATAAGCAGATAGCAAGGAAACCAATAAGTATAAAATAATACAATCATAGCCAAGTGTTCATCATCGCCTATGTAGAACATCTAATCCTAATTATACCGAGTCTGAACAAGTCAATCGAAGTCCAATCATCACAAGTAAATGCCAAATCATCGTAACAATCATAAATACAATGCAATGCCCGATGCGTCTATGCAATGCGATGCAAGATGTATGAACACGATGCCGTGCCATGCAAATGAAATGTACACATGTACTCCGGACGAAAATATCGACGTCTCGGCAGCACAACCCAGCAAGGACTCGCAAAGTCTAAGTGCCACCGGTCCCGGATCTTTGCCCAAGAGACAGACGGGACCCCGGATCTTTGCCCATGGGGGGGCATCCTCTCCGGCACCACCCTGGGGGACCCGCGGAGTCCATGCACCAACAACGATTCCGGAACAATCATCGAAAATCGTTCATACAACAACGATGCTGGCATAGATCATCGGTCATCGGCCTCTCACAATCACTCAAGTAAAGTAAGGTAGTATTATCATCATCAGTTCTCACAGTCGCTCAAGTAAAATAGTTCATCTCTGTCAGTTCACTCAATCCACGATACCGGTAATCACCGGCTATCGGCCATGCATCATGAATGTGTGAGAATGTGTGCCATGCATACATCAAATATCAACAACAAGTGCAATAACACAAGTACCATGAAGGGGTACGCCAACAACGTATCATATCACAATACCAATAATGGTATGCCATCGATGTATATCTTACAAGTACCATAAGAGGTATGCTAACCATGCATTATAACGTATTACCGACATGGTATACACACATAAATCAGTCATAACATTAGCATAGATTCAGATATCTATCGCTATTCGTAGCATCAATCACCAAACGGGACAACAACACATACAACGGGGTGGCTAGCCCCAACACACAACAGGGCCCAACCTAAGGCAATGTCCAACCCAACTTCATACCCGAAGGTCCGCATGCTGTCTCCGACACTACATTCTAAATATGTGATTCGCTATGCATAGTCTCACTAAAGTAAACCATAACCTACCCGGACGCCGAACCGACAAAGACTAACACTCTTTTTGCCTTGCCCTTCCTCCGAAGCTCAGAACCAAAGTAGTCTAACCATAATTGAATTCTATATTAGAAATCACGAATAACAATACTAATATTGCTATGACATCAATTAGGTCCAATTTAACCCTAGCAATTGGGGAAATGGGCCCACAAAAGCAAAACGGGAAATCCGAAGACAAAATATCAAATTAAGTTCTAGATGATCATAACTCAACCATTAATTGTTGATTTAGCTCATGAATTGCCTCAAATCTGATTTCAATAGAAAACCCCGGTATGAACCCTAATTTCCCAAATCCGAAATTCAACGTTAAAAGTGGAAGACATGGGGTTACTAAGCTTAGATTCGTCACAATTTAGTGTTAACATCATCAATTTTATCAATTATAGCCCTAGGGAGAAGTTTCCCAAAACCCTCCTTCAAACTTTACTTCTAAGAGATTGAAAAGGAAGGGGATGATCCTGAGATGATAATGATTAAGGAGAAGTAAATGATTAGGCAAGACTTTACCTCCAAGAATTTCCTCAATTTCTCCTCAAGAACAGGTCTCACAAGCTCCAATACCGAGTTATGTCAAAATGAGGGTCTAAGTCTTGTTTTAAGACACATTTAATGAATTTTGCCTCTGCCCGTGACCGCTCCTTGGGGACCGCACACTACGAGCGGCGCCGGCGCGGCGGCTTGGTCACCACCGGCGGTGAAGGTGCAATTTTCATTTACCGCCCCCCAAATGTCACGATATAGCCACGGCGGTGCCGGCATGGCGCTCCGTACGCCATAAATACGGACACCAAACACCAGATATCCAATTTTTCTTTAAGTCTTCCCTCGAATTTTTGGGTTATTCCCGAGGCCATCTGCTCACATTCCGACCACCCAAACTCATACAAAAATACGCTACGAACGCTCTCGTGGTCTCGGAATTTCCAACGGAGGTCCCGTTGGCCCGGTCAACCATCGATGCCTACCTCCCATTTCCCGTCCAAAGTCCCGAAATGCACCTCAATGCATTGGGGACCGAAACAATATACATACATGTTCTAAATAACCCTCCGGACCTCTCGGGGTTGATGAAACTCCGGAAAAAGTCCGTTTGCCCAAAAGTCAACCTCTGGTCAAAATGAGTCAAATAATGCTCGGAAGTGGCGAAAGTGCCCAAAAGGACTATAACGACCAAACGGGTTGTTACATCTACACATTTTTTTTGAGTAGACATATTTTTCTAAAGGCACATGATAATTTTTTTTTCTGGCTGGTCAAGTCTGGTTAGTTTAAAGAGGGGTAGACTTTTTTTTTTTTTTTAAAAAAAAGCCACAGAGATATTTTTATAAAAGAATCAGACCCGACCCACCAGAAAAAAATTTACCATGTGGCGTTAAAAAAATATGTCTACTCAAAAAAAAAAAATGAATAGATGTTTTTTTAAAGCTACGTGACATTTTTTTAAATTAAAAAATAAGCTAAATGATTTTTAAAAAAAATCCCAGCGAAAAGGATATAGTTGCACTATTTGTGTAAGGGCAGGGGTATATTTACACCATTTTGTAATGGCAGGCATGTATACACCACTTTTTAAACAGGGTATATCTGCTCTAAATCGCAAAGTTGAGGGGTATATTTACACCTTTGCTCTTTATTATTATGTTTGAGTTGAAGATTTTTTCATTTTAGAATTCAAGTCTAGAAGGGATTCAGTATGTTACCAGTCTCAGAAAAAGTCCAGAAAGGATTCATCATCAAAATTCACATTGTCAGCAAACGTTAAATCCTCTATTTTTTTTTTCGGACAAAGTATGTATTATTGCTTTACTTCTTCACTGGAGAAGTAAAAAGGTGTTAAAGTTCTTCAATTAAAAAATATAATGAAGGAAATGAATCCTGAAATACAAGATTTTTAATTGAAAAATATAATGAAGCAAAAGTTTTACCTTGTAGCTATTAAAGTTTGAATATAGCTTGCTACTATGCTGTCATAGCCATTTGCTGTTTTTTTTTATTTCTTTATTTCATGTTATTGTCATCTAACTAAACATCCCAATTAGGATGTAGAATTTTAATGTTGCCTTTTTTCTAACCTGTTTTGAAGGAGCTTGTGGACCCATAAATCCACTTTACAAGTAATAAACTAGCCTCACATAAGTAATATTTGTTTTGTGACTCACAAAGTTAAATTTCTCATTTAATATAGTCCACATCGATGTTTTATTTTTCTCAGTCCACATGGCAAACCCGACCCAATTCAAACCCATAACCCAAATTAACCCTTATTAACTATATTCTCTTGTAATTAAAATAGTGTTTCACTCTCTCTGAAAATAATTGGCCCATCATTTTATTAAAATCATGTCGTCTTCTTTTTCCTTCTCTCAGGCGAAGTCCATAAGGATTTTTGTAACGACCTTAAGCAAATGTAGTTCCTGAAGGTCTGGCCATTCCTTCTAAACCATAAATCGCACTCCTATCATATAATGGAAGCACTAATAATTAATCAGAATAGGAGCACTCTCGTTTTCTCTGATGTTCTGTGCAAAGACCGTCGACATAGTGGTCTATTTTCGCATTAAATAATGCTTGTGGGGAAGAGATGAACCCCTTTCTTTGAGATTTCATAACTTTTGACTTCAATACACTAGTAGCTTTCAAGTTTTGAATTTCTAGCGAGAGCAAAAAGTTTCCCTCGTGATTTTGTCCAACTGAATATGGTTAATAAGGGTTAATTTAGGTTATGGGTGTGGACCGGATCGGGTCTTACTGCAATGTGGACTGAGAAAAAAAGTCCATGTGCACTAAATTAAATGTTATGTCATATTTGTTAGTCAAATATTAATTGGGAGACTTTTGATGTGATATAGGGAAAGTTGGGTGACCTTGTTGGTTAAAAAAAAAAAAACATGACCTTAAGAGATCATTGCTCATAGTTGGGTGACCTTCTGTGTTATTACCTCAAATAATTATTTGTCAGTTTTCTTGATATTCTATCCGTTGTTGATTTTCATTCGAAGCTCAAAATCAAACTCAAGACAACTCAAGAGGGAATTTCAATGTGGGATCCTTGAAAATGTGAGCTTTCCTTTCTCTGTATCCTCAAAACCGGCTTGTGGATTGTATACCTTAGATTGTAATACGACTCCAAATCCAAGAATTCATTGGGGAGGAAATGTTTATAGTGTTCCGGAACAAAAACCGTATGATAGGTTTTGAGTTTTAGACCGTATGCTTCATGGCTTGTTGGCAAAAAATAGTTGTCACTTTCGATAGAAGTCTATCCTTTCCAAGTTCTCCTTCTGTCTCATTTAGAGTCATCGAACCCAATCTTACCTTGTTCAGATGCAACGACAGTCTAGATATCAACAAGGGCAAGAATGATCATTATTTTCGTGAATATCAGAACTATACTAAATGTTGTGGCTTCAAAGATATATTACAAGAATCCAAGTAGAGAACGGGAAGGGTATTCGGATGCACCGTAGGAGATATTCCTGATAATTGTTCACTGATTCAATTGCCACTTACATCCAGGTCATGGTCTCAGAATATTAGCTTGTTCAATCAGTTAAGTGCGAATTTTACAATTCAGTGGAGCCTGTCTGATGATTGTCGTAAATGTTACTATAAAGGAGATCGATGTTTAACTAACAGTAAAAATGAATTTCGTTGTTCCTCTAATCCCACAGGTAAATTACAGTACTAGTTTTCTCCAATTTTGCTCATCTAGTGATCTTCAGTTTCCTCAGAATAGATACAAAAATAGTTGCATGTCTGATGATTGTAATAAAATCCTAGCGCAACATCTATCTAAGCTTTCGTGGTTTTTTTGGTTGCAGTAAAAAGAAAGTCAAAAGGAGTTTAGTTGCAGGTAACTACTATCTATGGCCACAAATTTCCACTTCATATCACTAGATCTGATTTTTTTGTTCTGTGTTTTCTTCTTTCCACTGCAAAAAGATAATTAGCTATTTTCGTTATTAGGAGATAATGTGTTATTATCGCATTAAAACACGTACACGCAGCTAAAATGTAACTTCTTCATGGAAATGTTATTAATCTGATAGATAGAGTATCCCGAAAAAAACATCCTTACAATGTTAACTGTTTTTCTCATTTACCAAGAACTTGTGCAACTTTGAATTTGACTACATTCTTCTAATTTGTGTCATGACATTAGCAGCTACTTCTTATATTGGAGGAATTGCGATGCTAATTATGTTACTCCTGTACTTAAGAACAAAATGCTCCCTTAATTCCATGATTTTCTGGAAAACAAAAAGAGAAGATTACAGAAATGTAAAAGCCTTCTTGAAGAACCATGGATCACTCGCACCAAGGAAGTACAGTTATTCTGAAGTCAAGAAGATGACAGATTATTTCAAAAATAAACTTGGTCAAGGAGGCTTTGGTTGTGTTTTCAAAGGAAAGTTGCACAATGGGAGTCTCGTGGCAGTCAAGGTCTTGAAGAAATCGAAGGGTGGGGGAGAAGAGTTTATCAATGAGATGGCAAGTATCAGCAGGACTTCTCACATTAATATGGTATCACTTGTTGGATTTTGTTTTGAGGGTCAAAATAGAGCTCTCCTCTATGATTTCATGCCCAATGGATCCCTTGAGAAGTTCATTTACAATGCAAAATCCGGGACAAATCATCAACTAGGATGGAAAACATTGTACGATATTTCACTTGGCATTGCTAGAGGATTGAAGTATTTGCATTGTGGTTGCAATACTCGAATTGTACATTTCGATATAAAGCCTCACAACATTCTTCTCGATGAAGACTTTTGTCCCAAAATATTCGATTTTCGTCTTGCAAAACTATGTAACACTAAGGAAAGCATCGTATCTTTATTGGGTGCAAGAGGGACCACTACGGGGTACATAACGCCAGAAATTTTCTATAATAATATTGGAGGAGTTTCTCACAAGTCAGATGTGTACAACTACGGTATGATGGTGCTCGAGATGGTTGGAGGAAGGAAAAATGTTGATGTTGTTGACCATACCAGTGAAATCTACTTTCCACACTCGATATATAAACAAATTGAACAAAAGGAAGAGCTTGGATTAACTGGCATTGTGAAGGAAGAGGACAAAAAACTTGCAGAAAAGATGATACTGGTGAGCTTGTGGTGCATCCAAATGGATCCGGCCAGCAGGCCTTCTATCAGTATGGTCGTCGAGATGTTACAAGGCGAACTCGGATATTTACAATGCCTCCCAAGCCTTTCATGTATTCTTCTTTTTCATGGTCAGACGGTGACATGCCTAGTACTACCTACATGGTTTAGGAATGGACAGTTCAAGTTTGATTTTATCTAGACTTATTAAATTTTGGCAGAAAACTCTGCATGTATCATTGGATTGGTTAATTAAAAGTTGCTGATAAATGTTAACTGCTGAAAAATGCTTTTAGATGCATTTATAAATGAGCAATTACGTGTTTCGATTAGTACTTTTGTTGTTAAGATGACTGAAACTTCTTAAAGCTATTTACAAGAAAATATATGTTTAAAAGTTTCTTTCATAAAAAAGAAGACAAATAACAAAAATAAAATAGAGAGATAATTAAAAGTTACTCTATGTTTCGGGAAGAGTACTATAAAAGATATTAGTGATAAAATCGTCAAATACTTGATCAAACCAAAAGTGCTTATATTCTGTAAAACTATAAGTTGGGGGTGACCTACTTGTGACTTCTAACTGATTTTAGCTTATTTTAAGCACTTTAATTGTTTACCAAACACGTGGATAAGCCAAAGGATTCTTACAAGCTGGTCAAACAACCTCATAGCTGATGGACAATATCAGAAACATAAAGATGAGCCAATGGACCAGCAGTATCAATAGCAAGGCTCATTCAGATGGCCAGGACGAGGAGTTCATCGTGCATTAATAAATGTAATTATACTTTTGGCATATTTGCGCACTATTTTTGCACACTTAAGTTTAGTTAGTAAAGGGCGAATCTAGCCTTATAAAAAGACAAAGTAACTTATCTTGAAACTGTTCTTCAATTTTGCAATATCCATCTTTGATGAGTTATAGCATTTCATAGTTTTGATGATTGACAAACGATCCAAGGACCAAGTTCTCCGTCAGTCCTACGAGAGCAAGCAGCACGGTACTTAACAAATGTAAGTTGTTGCAATCGTTTCGTACAGAACCGCAAAGAGTACGTTTGTATGTATGATAGAACTAAAAGCCCTTGAAACGTCACTATTCACGGTCACATGGTTCTCACATGCTCTCTATTTGGTCTCATATTTATACAACCTGTTGGGCATTATTTGACCTAACACTTGCAAATCCAAAAAGGCTATATTTTCTCTCAAGTGTGGCGGCTACCTTTCTCAAGGTGTCCATGAGAACAAGATCTCAACAATCCAAGAGACCAGTTCCTGCCACTGAAGACATCTGAAGTCCTAGGATAGTTGAGTTTTGTTTCATATTCTTAATTTGTATTCCTACACTGCTTATCAAGAAGTATCATAGTAGGATAGATTTCAATCTTTGTAACTTTGTTTTCTTGGCTAGAGTTAGCTAAGTATTAGTTAAGTCGTTGGCTAGAGTTAGTCAAGACTTGGAGCTTTGCAATAGAGTTATTGTAAAGGTGCTCACAATGGGTGTATTGTAAGGGTTAGGGATTAAGAGTTTAATTCCTAGGTTGTAAGATTGTAATCAGAATCAAGCTTCCGGTTTAGTGAATGTTGAAATCCCTACTCGTAGGTCGTGTTTTTAATCCTCGAGCAAGGAGTTTTCCACATAAAATTACTTGCCTTATTTACTTCTTGTCATTATCTGTGAAAACAGTTTGAGAACCTGGTCCCTTAGACTGTTTTAGTAAACTTTCAGGTGATTCTGTCGAAAAGGGTGAACTCATAGGTTTTATCAATCTTTCTGTTGTAACAATATAGTCTTATGGACAGAAAAACTATCGTAGTGTAAGACTGTAAGTCGTAATAGTTCACATCTTCTGCTTTCTTCTGCAATGTCAATCATGTCATCTAATTTTCTGTCTGTTGACTTGGAGTTTTTGTGCAAATACTAGAGGAAACAAGCCTAAAATGAGGGCCAAAGTTGGATGAATTTTCCCCCTCCTTCCACATACGTATAAAGACTCAAATCACTAACACTGCAACCTAAAAAAATTTCTCTTCATCTCGATCCCATTTTAGCAGAACCTCACACGGCGTACTTTAACGAGCCTGTATCTTTTTCAAGACGTATAGAAAGATGAGAAAATATAAAAGGAATACCGATGTCTAATAGTCAGGAAACTAAGCCAAACTACACTACAAGTGAGCAACAATGATTATATCATAAGACATCTCCATTTTAAACACATCTCTGTATACAATTAGGCAGTGAACTCATAAACAAGAAGAGAGCGAAAGCTGAAAAACCGTGTAGTTGTCATTAACATGTCACGACCCGACTAAAGGGCCATGACGAGCACCCAGAGCTAACACACCGAGCACCTCTAAACATACATCTCATAATCATTTCTAGGTGGACCATAAAGATAGCTCATGGATATCATAATCTGTAAGGACATATATCACAATATGACGGCACATCTCTACATAATCTTCAACAATTATATCCATCATCACCAGCCGACAAGGCTACTAAAATGTTATACAATGATATGAACCGGTAGGGTTATGAAATGTCTAACTATACACACATGTCTACGAGCCTCTAAAAGAATACTTGTGACCATCAGGACCAATATCAAATAGACGGCAGCTCCGAAATAAGTGGAGTGCTCCTGAGAATCTGCTGATAAAGCGCCTACGGATCAGGTCCGCCTACTTGTCTACCTGCGGGCATGAACGCATCATCCACAAGAAGGAACGTTAGTACGAATAATGTACTGAGTATGTAAGACATTAATAATAACATGATTAAAGCACGAAGAATAGCATAAGATAAAAGGACCGTTTATATCTCATAATACCTTTTAAAACATTCGTCATGCTTATTTACCATTTTTCTAGAAGAAACACTTCTTACATCCACATGCTTACGTATGCAATAACTTACAATAATATACAACACCGTACCCCGCCATATAGGGTCGGTATTATCCGTACCCGACCATAGCAAGCTCGTTTAACGAATAACAAACGTCATTCAAACCCAATTCTCCTTTCATAAGTCAGTCCGCAACCTTCATAACAATATGCATATATTTACCATATCATATTTAGCTCAAAATATCCTTAAATGTATTCCAAAACAATCCATACTCCTACGCCTCATCCTTTTCTTTCTATTCGTAGATTTCATATATTTTCTTCTCCATCTTTCCAACTAACACATGAATATTCCCAATAATCATAGTGATAATATATTCAGGTTATAATCCACAACTTACAACCATTAGAAGTCATATTTAAACATTCAAAACAGCCCCTACAAAATAGTGGCTTAACTTAACTTATTTCGATGCAGTCTTGCGGTATTTGGCCTCAAACAACCTTACCAACATTTAGTTAAGCTAACACACGACCAAAGGGGTGTTATACATACCTTAATCAGTTCATACAACCCAAGAACCACGGTTGAATCAGTTCAACTTCACCCTCAATCATGATACAATACCATAAGCTTGCTACTCTTGTAGTTTCCAACCTTCTTGATGGAAGATTTAGTTGTTTCCACTTGATTTGGGTCAAATTTCGTGAGTGGAAGTTGGGAAAATATTCTAGAGGGTTGGGGAATATTTTAGAGGTGTTTGGATGAAAAATAAGGGGTAAAACCCCTTTTATAGGGCTCTAGGGTCGGTTTGGACCGACCTAGAGCCTTCGGGCCATCGTAGAAAGACCGTAGCACGCGTTTCTCGCTCCGTCGACAACTTGTAACGTTCATAATTCTCTGCTCCGATGTTGTATCGATGAGCGGTTTGTTGCATTAGAAACTAGACTCGACGAACTTCATTTTAGGATTTTGAAACACCTTAAAACTCCTAATATACTAGGAGATATACCCTTCTAAAATTGACTAAAAATCTGCCCAAAATTCTGCCAACTTTTTTCAAATTTTTGACAAATTTATTTTCTTCGATTTGCTTGGTCCCGGAATCTTTCAAAACTCCTCATACATGATATTTATCATTTATTATACTTGATAATAGTCATGTCCTTTGGTTTCAAGGCTGTCCTTCCCGGTTACGACTAACGAGGTCGTAATTCATTCTTTACTTCATTGTTACGTACTTCCCATGGCTTGTACCTCCCAAAACTTCATGGGACGTCTCCGTTACTACATTAATACGGTGAAGTACGTGGTATGCTCATGCTCTGAAAGTGTGAGGTGTAACATAACATCCGGAATTTCACCCGCTAATACTAGCTGTGGTATAGCAACTAACCCACTATCATTCACAGAATTTGGTGAAACAGGCAATTTAGATTTCATCAATTGTGCACCATTTCCTGATTCATAGCTAAGCTCATTGTCAATGACGTTAATCTCCTCTTTCTTCTGGTTTTCAAACTCGCCCCTCCGAATTGCCTTTAGAATTTCCAACACTTCATCCATTGTTAGCCTCATCTCCTTCTCAAGTTGGAGACATTGAAAAGCTATTTCTACTACTGAAGTAGTCATTCTCCTAACTTCAAAGATCGGACTCGTAACAAAGAGATGGATCGATCCACTCTTCAAATTCACATTTCAAAATCTTGCTTATTGCAAAATTAGACAAACTAATATCATCCATTGTTGGCCTCATCTCCATCACTTTTTTTGCCTAAGAGTGTTTGATCCTTCAACTTCATTGGTCTGTTGCTTGGAAGTAATAACAAAGACTATAATAGATTCAACATCTTCATTTTATTCGGCCATAATGAGAAGAATTTTGAGGAAGATGAGTTGATAGAGCTACAAATTAAATACTAACTATGACTTTCTCAATTGTATGACAGCAACTAAGTTTGATTACCATAGGTTTACATTAACCAAATTCATTTGAATCAAGATTTCTGTGATTTCCTCTAAATTATCTTTTATAAGTTTGGTTCACTGCTTTAAACATAGGATATACTGTATGTAATATTTATTTTATATACTAAAACATATTATTAAAGATTATTTACATGATCTTATAGAAAAAATTACTTATTAATGTGGGGCACACGTGCAACACGCGTACCCAAAGACTAGTAAATTTATATCGTACATACAGGTAGTAATAGGCAAGTCAATGTCTGAAACTGAAGAGGAATAACTCGAACCTTATACACTTTAGCTTGTAGAATCAGGGGCGGAAAGCTGCACTGTATATATATATATTGTTAAAATTATTTTTATGTGTATATAGTAGATGTTGAATCTCCTTGTCTGTTTCATGTATTTACTTTTTGATATTTTCAACCCCTTAGCAAATATCCTAGGTCTGCCCATGTATTCGATGAGTACAATAAACGATCTTGAATAGTAAATTTTTTTCTCTTTCATGACATTGGGCTTTTGTTTGATCTCCATCTTCAACAATTCTATGAACTAACCTAATATAGGTCGTGCAGTTTGTCTCAAGTTAATGCTTGATATCCTTTTTTTACTGTTTAATATTTGAAATTTAGATTCACTTTGCGTAGGACTCATTTAAGGGAGACGTTCTTGCTGCTAGAAATTTTCCCATTGTCAATATTCGAACCCGAAACCTTTGATTAAGAGAGGACATATTATGCTACCAATCTCACCACATGCCTTTGGTAACTACTATGGATGAGATGTAGAAAAAGGGAGTCCCCGCCAGATACCAAAAGAAATAAAAGACACTCTACATAGTAGAGTGCTCTATAATAACAATTGTCTAATTTACCAGAAGTAGGGTTATGCAATATCTTGATTAAATCAAAATCATGCATACATAGTTACCGCCAAGATATGATAAGTCGAGATCATCAAACTTGATCTTTCGAGTCCTAAACCATATAGGTAGTAGTAGGCATGTATCTGTCTGACCGTGAGGGGGAATATAAGAAAGGTTTGGGAGGCATTTGCAGAGATTCCAGGTTACCTTGTAACATGTCCATAACCATACTCATGGATGGCCTGCTGGCCGGATCGTGGATGCACCACAGGCTCACCAAAAGTCATCTTTTCCGCAAGTTTTTTATCCTCTTCCTTCGCAATGCCAGTTAATTCAAGCTCTTCCTTTTGTTCAAATTGTTTGTATATCCAGTGTGGAAAGTATATTTCACTGGTATGGTCAATAACAACGTCAACATTTTTCCTTCCTCCAACCATCTCAAGCATCATAATACCGTAGTTGTACACATCTAACTTGTGAAAAACTCCTCCAATATTATTATACACAATTTACGAGCAATGTACCCAATAGTCCCTCTTGTGCCCAATAAAGATACGATGCTTTCCTTCTTGTTACATAGTTTTGCAAGGCCAAAATCAGATATTTTTGGACAAAAGTCTTCATTGAGAAGAATGTTGTGAGGCTTTATATCGAAATGCAGGATTCTAGTATTGCAACCGCGATGCAGATACTCCAATCCTCTAGCATTGCCAAGTGAAATATCGTACAATTTTTGCCATTCTTGTTGACAATTTGTCCCGGATTTGGCATCATAAATGAACTTCTCAAGGGATCCATTGGGCATGAAATCCTAGAGGAGAGCTCTATTTTTACCCTCAAAACAAAATCCCACAAGTGATACAATATTAATGTGAGATCTCCTGCTGATACTTGCCACCTCATTGATAAACTCTTCTCCCCCGGCCTTCGATTCCTTCAAGACCTTGACTGCCATAAGACTCCGTTATGCAACTTTCCCTTATACACACAACCATAGCCTCGTTGACCAAGTTTTTTTTTTTTTTTTTTTTTTGAAACACACAGTCATCTTTTTGACTTCAGAATAACTGTACTTCCTAGGAGCAAATGATCCATGCTTCTTCAATAAGGCTTTTACATTTCTGTAGTCCTCTCTTTTTGTCTTCCAGAAAATCATGGAATTAAGAGAGCATTTTGTTCTTAAGTACAGGAGTAAGACGACTAGCATCGCAATTCCTCCAATAGAAGAAGTGGTTGCTGCTGTTAGGACACAAATTGGAATATCGTTGTCAATTTTTGAAGTTGCACTAGATTTTCTAATCAGCTTAATAACATTTCCGTAAAGGAGTTACTCTATATGTGTGTGTACGTGTTTTAATGCAACAATAGCATATTATGTTCTAAGAATGAGAATAACAAATTATATTTTGTTAAGTATGAAAAAGAACTGTCATTTCCTCCCTTGAAATGATAGATAACTATGAAATTGAGAAAAATCAAAGGATCAAGTCAATAACTGCAGGTAAGACAGAAGGAAACACTGAGCAAGTAAATCACATTTTGATTACCAAATGGCTATGCAAAAAGTGGATGGAATTTGATGAATTCTCTCAGTGGTTAGGTATAGTAAAATAAAGTAGCACATATTCTTGAAAAAGATAAACAGCGAGAATATCTTGTAATATGAAATTGAAATTTTGTAGCTATAGATAGTTACCTGCAATCAGAATTCGTTTTGACTTTCTTTGTACTGCAGCCAAAGAAAATAAGGAAAAAGTTTATCTCTATATATATTTAGATCAGGAAAAAGGTTATCTATGCATATAGGGAACACACTTCTAACTGGAGTCGGTTTCAGCTTCTCTACATCTAAATCTGACAGTACAAAACAAGCATATTGGACACATGAATGAGCGATGACAAGAACATTTAAACTATTTTGCAGTGTACGGAACAATGGTTAAGTATATTAACTTATCTTTGGTTTTACCTTTGGCAGAGGTGGAAATGGAACAAAGAAATTTTTTGTTGCTGTCAGTTAAACATCTATCTCCTTCATAGTATCATTTACTACAATCATCAGACAGGCTCCACCAAATTGTAAAATTCGCAGTTAAGCCATCAAACAAGCTACTATTTTGAGAGCGTGACCTCCATATTATTGGCAATTGAATCAGTGAACAGTTATCAGGAATATCTCCCTCTGGTGCATCTGAGGAATCTTCCTGTTCTCTACTGGGATACTTGTAGTATATGCTGAAGTCACTACATTTAGCATAGTTCTGATAGTCGTGAAAATAATGATCATTCGTGCTCCTGTTGATGTCTAGACTGCCATTTCCTTCCTCCAACCATCTCGAGCACCATCATACCATAGCTGTACACATCTGACTTGTGAGAAACTCCTCCAATATTGTTATACACAATTTCTGGTGCAATATACCCAATAGTTCCTCTTGCACCCAATAAAGATACGATGCTTTCCTTCTTGTTACACAATTTTGCGAGGCCAAAATCAGATATTTTTGGACAAAAGCCTTCATCGAGAAGAATGTTGTGAGGCTTTATATCGAAATGCAGGATTCTAGTATTGCAGCCGCGATGCAGATACTCCAATCCTCTAGCAATGCCAAGTGAAATATCGTACAATTTTTGCCATTCTAGTTGACAATTTGTCCCGGATTTGGCATCGTAAATGAACTTCTCAAGGGATCCTCTGGGCATGAAATCATAGAGGAGAGCTTTTTTTTTACCCTCAAAACAAAATCCCACAAATGATACAATATTAATGTGCGAAGTCCTGTTGATTCTTTCAAGAATTTGACCCACAAGACATCCATTATGCAACATTACCTTGTACACACAACCACAGCCTCCTTGACCAAGTTTATTCTTGAAAAACTCGATCATCTTTTTAACTTCATAGAAACTGTACTTCCTTGGAAGGAGTGATCCATGGTTCTTCAAGAAGGCTTTTACATTTCTGTAATCTTCTGTTCTTGTTATGGAATTAAGGTAGCATTTTTTTCTTAAGTACTACTAGCACTGCAATTCCTCCAATCGATGGAAGTAACTGCTGCTGTCAAGACACAAATTGGAAGATTGTTGTCAATTTTTGAAGTTGAACCATTTTTCCAGGATACTATATCTATCAGCTTAATGGCCCTTCGGGGACATCTGCTAACAAAAATATCTATTAGCTTAATAACGTTTCCGTGAAGGAGCTACTCTTTATCTCTGTGTGTGTGTGTTTTAATGCAACAGTAACACATTTTGTTCTAAGAAAGAAAATAATAATTATATTTTGCCTTGCGTAACGAAGAACTGCCTTTTCAATAATTATATTTTGCCTCGCAATTTCTCTTTTGTGTTATGGAGAGCTTGGAAGTTTAGATTACCTACTGATGATGCCCTAAGTAGGATAGGAATTCAATCAGCTTCTAGATGTTGGTGCTGTCAGAATCCTAAACAGGAAACTATAGCCCATATATTTCTAACCTCTCCAATAGCTGCAAAGCTATGGAGAATGTTTGTTACTTTTGCAAGCATTACTATGGATGTTCAACAATTATCTCAGACTATTGTTCAGTGCTGGAAAGCTCCCTGCAAATCATTACTAAAGCCTATTTTCAGGGCACTACCAGCTATGATCATGTGGCAACTATGGGATAGAAGAAATAAACTGAGGCATGGAGGATCAGTGACCATACATAGAATGCAGTATCAAATCACAACAAATATACAGAGAGTGGTAATTATGAAATACAAGAATTTAAATAACAGGACAAAAACTTGGCCTGAGTTAGTTTATTTTCTGGAAAATTTCAAGCCAAAATTACAGGTACAAAAGGTTCAGTGGTTACTTCCCCCTAAAGGATGGGTGAAATGCAATACAGATGGGACTAGTAGAGGTAATCCGGGAAGAAGTTCCTATTGCTATTGTATTAGAAATCACAGAGGAGATCTAGTATATGCAGAGGCAAAGGAAATTCATGAAACAACAAACATGGAAGCTGAAGCAATAGCCATAAAGGAAGCGGTTTATCATTGCATCACAGCAGGCATAGACAAGGTGATAATTGAAACTGATTCATTGGTTATGAAGCACATTTTGGAAAGAATATGGCATATACCGTGGCAAATCATCACAATAGTAGAAGATACCTGGAATCTAATGCAATTGTGTGAAGTGAAAATCATGCATATATAGAGAGAAGGTAATGTCATTGCAGATTACATGGCGAATCAGGCATTTGAAGACAATGGGTTGGTAATTTTTAGGTCATTTTCAGAACTTCCAACTCAAGCAAAGAAATTAATCAATATGGACAAACTTCAATGTCCAGCTTTGAGGATTAGAACAACACATCTCAATTAAGAACATATGAGGAATCAGACGAAAAGGGTAAAGCATAGATCGATCGACATAGACACTCAATACACCAAAACCAGAATTGGTGACGTATACAACAGTAGATCGATGACAAAACACTCAAATAGCAACAGAAATGTGTTGAGTAAAAGAAAATGCAAAAAATAGGAAGAGATTCATCACACAAGGAGCTCAACACCTTGGAAATTTCACAAATCAGACATATTATTGAGAAGTACACGTACAACAAGGAATTTCACTCACAGAAAAAGGAAGAAACAGAGATGTATGAAGGCGTACCTATCACAGACCCATCTGGAAACAAATCGACACCAGAACAACTTTCATTTGCTGCAGGCGAGGAGGATGAGCTAAATCGAACCCGATGGAACATGAAAAGGCAAAGCAACAAGAACCAGGTGAGATTTACAACTGGAGGAAAAGGAAAAAACTTGAAATTACAAGAAAGAACAAAATTTCACCTGAACAAAAATGCAATCGGAAAGATTGAATCAGACCGGAATTAACAAGCACAATCAGAAGGAAATAAAGGAGCAGCAGATCATAGCGGTGATAAAGGAGCTTGGATTCAAGCTTAAGTGGAGAACAAGAACAAAGAGGAGCCGAATTCAAGCTCAACAAATTTTAGGGATTATACAAATGTTACTTTCATTTTTTCATTTACTTTGTTTTTTCATTTTGGACCTTTTTTGCTTTTGCTGTTAGACCCTTTTGCTTTTTGATTAATACAAAATAACCCTCGGGGTTTTAATTAAAAAAAAAAAAAAAACTGCCTTTTCTTCCCTTGAACTGATAGATAACTGTGAACTGAGCTAAGTCAAAGGATCAAGCCAATATCTGCAGGTAAAACTGAAGAAAACACATAGCAATAAATCGGATCTTGAATGACAAGTCTAACATCTAGTGATATGAAATGGAAATTTGTGGCCATAGATAGTTACTGTTAAATTCAGTCATGGAAGATTGATTTTCATGAAGAACTTGTAAATGAATTACATTAATCACAATCGTGTGGAAGAAGAAAGCGAGGAGAAAAGATATTTTCTAAGATATGAAAATGAAGGTGATATACACCTTATTTATACAACCTCTACACGCATTTCACATGTGCAATTTAACAAACTAACTAATTTTCAAAACTCCCACTAACTCTTTCTCCCACTAACTCTTTAATCATTACACACTAACAACCTCTAACAAACTGTCCTAGTCAGCAACTATAAATTCAATACTCCCCCTCAGGCTGGTGGTGAGAAGACATTGATCACCCCAAGCTTGCTAAGTAAGTATTGATGCTGACTAACTCCAAGACCTTTAGTGAGCACATCCTGCCAATTGAAATACGAACCAACAAACTGCGGCTTGATCGGTCCTCCTTGAGCTTCTCCTTCACAAAGTGGCAATCAATCTCTATATGCTTTGTTCTTTCATGAAATATGGGATTTGAAGCTATCTGCATAGCTGCTTTTGTTATCATAACATAGTGTGACCTGTGTATTAATGTGAACCTTCAAATCTTTCAACAGTCCCATCAACCATACAATCTCAGCTACTGGAGTTGCCATGCTTCTTTACTCATCTTCTGCTGAACTCTTGCTCACTGTATGCTACTTTTTTGACTTCCAAGAGATCAAGGAATCTCCATGCTGTATAACATAGCCTGTAACTGACCTCCTTGTATTTAGACAAGCAGCCTAGTCTAAATCACAAAATGCTATAAGCTTGGTGATTGAACTTCTACTCAACAAGATCCCTTGTCCTGGTGCATTCTTCAAATATCTGAGTACCCTCAAGGCTGCTTCCCAATGTGACCTCTTTCCTTGCTGCATGAATTGACTGAGTACTTGAACTGCAAAGCAAATATCAGGCCTTGTAATAGTCAAGAATATCAGCTTTCCTATCAATTGCTGATATCCATGAACATCTGATAGTAGGGGATCATCAATCTTCTGACCCTCAGTCTTGATCAAAACTGAATCATATCCTGCAGTAGTAAACATTCAACTCCATTGGTGTGGAAGCTGGTTTAGCACCACTTCAATTGGTATTGGATATAAGTTCCAATGTGTATTTTTTCTGGTTAAGTAGAATGCCCCTTTTTGATTTCATAACTTCAATTCCCAGAAAATATCTAAGCTGTCCCAAATCCTTGACTTTGAAATTGTTGTGTAAAGTCTGTTGAGCTGCTTTGAACATTTGTTGACTGCTTCCTGTGATCAAAAGATCATCAACATATGCAAGTATAACCACCATGTCATCACCATCTTGCTTACTGAATAGTGAATGATCAAAAGGGCTTTGATTATATCCTGCTGCCATCAGTGCACTAGATAGTTTTATGTTCCATTGCCTTGATGCTTGTTTTAAACCATATAATGATTTCAAAAGCTTGTACACTTTGGTCTCCCCCTGTCTGGAAACCTTGAGGTAATGCCATATAAACTTCTTCAAATAAATCACCTTGTAAAAAAGCATTATTGATACGCTCAAATTACACCTATTAGTGGCGTAAGCGGATGTTGTCAAATATAGTAACCCAAACAAGGTTGGGGTCGAATCCCACAGGGAATATGGAGAGAAAAGGTACTAATTATTTATGTAACTAATCTCTAGAAACTTTAATTTTATTCCGAATAGTGTAGAGGAGAGGATTGGTTTGTATTCGCTATTTTGAAGTATTTGAAATTTGTTTGGATTAAAAGAATCAAAGTTGTGTCCCCGCTGTGATTACATGTTATGCTATGGGTATCAATATGATATATTTCTAATGGGTCGGGGTTTTGTATGCACTTAATCTCTAATGCACTTCCTAATATTTTCCAATAGTTAGAAAGTATTTCTTTTCATGATTTTCCCAAATATAGAAAAGTAGCAAGTAAGACCGATTAAATATGCCAAGTAGAACTCATCTTATCCCTAAGTGAGTTCATTAAACGAGGTTAGCGCCTACCAGTCCTTGTTATATTATTTCAAACTCACCCTAGTTCATATTTCCAAACAAACTAGGGTTTTTTTGCATAAGCAAGTGTTTGCAACCACTAACTAACAATAAATATGAAAAATAATAAACACATCACAACCCATTATATATATATATACAATGTTAGACACCCATTACATAACACCCATCATTTGGGTCCACAACTTTGATTAAAGAAATTACTCCACATAATGGTCACAAAGTAATAAGCAATAAATGAGACTTAAAGCTTACAAAGGGTGATAAAGATGATGGAAATGGAATCTTATTGTCTTCCCTAGCTCCAAAAGTGGAGTAATCAATGCTCACCCACCAATGGAACTTTGTTCACGTGCACAATAAATACGGTACAAAAATAACCTAAAATGTTCTTTAAATAGGCTCCAAAAACGCACAGCAACGACTGACAAAATTGCCCCTGATAGCAAGATCGACGGACCGTCGATCGTTCGACGATCCACCGATTCCTCCTCCTTTATTTCTTCAGCAATGTGATCCATTTGACGGTGACGTCGACCAGTTCGACGCTCCGTCGAGTATTCCGTCTTCTCTCTTCTTGTTGATAAATCTTGGTCGACTACACAAATGACGAAGCGTCAATCAGTTTGACGCTTCGTCGATATCTCCGTCCATTGTTGTCTTCAACTAAGGTCATCACTGGAAAATCGAGCTTATCGATGTTTCAAAAGGACGGTCCGTCGTCATTGGTCGATCGGATCAATCGTTCTTCTTCAGCCAATTTTTCCTTTGTTCTTTGTTTTGCTTTTGGGCCATCGTCTTCCTAAAACACAACAAAAACATATTAACATGAACCAAACTTACTTAAAAACAACCAAAATTCATAGTAAAGGCGTTGAAAGTGCCAATAACCGGCACATCAAGTTTTGACTTAGGATCTTTGCTTGTCCTCGAGCAAGTGGACAAAACAACTACAAAATAAAACTACAACTACACTAAAAAAAATAAAGTAAAAGTGACTACAATGGTGCTTGCTCAAATCAACTCCCTCTTTTCTCATTCCCAAACAAGGTTCTTTCATAATAACTTATTAGAATTGACCATGACGCTTCAATCAATGACATCGCATTATCGAAGCATTTATGCGTGCGGTATTCACCATTATGCCCTTACTTAGATCGGAGAGAATGTCCCACACAAAATTTCTGCTTTAAAAGAACCAGGGACAAGGATGGATTAGAATAAAAGCACTACGCTCACTCACAAAGAAGTTCATGATTTACAAGTGCGGTATACCATATGCTTGCCCTTAATTTCAATGCCTAACACTTTCGGATGGTTCGATTAGTGATCACTATAGGACTTGTTCTTGGGTTGTAATGTAGGCTCGGGGACGGGTAGGATACTCATTTGAGAATTAGTGACTCATCCTCCTCGACACTCTGATTTTCACCTTTCTTTTCCCATAATTCTATTCATTCTTCAACTCATGACTAAGATGTGATTTTATTCTTACTAGAAATTACAATTTTTTTATGAGACAATATTATTATTATTATTATTATTATTATTATTATTATTATTATTATTATTATTATTATTATTATTATTATTATTATTATTATTATTATTATTATTATTATTATTATTATTATTATTATTATTATTATTATTATTATTATTATTATTATTATTATTATTATTATTATTATTATTATTATTATTATTATTATTATTATTATTATTATTATTATTATTATTATTATTATTATTATTATTATTATTATTATTATTATTATTATTATTATTATTATTATTATTATTATTATTATTATTATTATTATTATTATTATTATTATTATTATTATTATTATTATTATTATTATTATTATTATTATTATTATTATTATTATTATTATTATTATTATTATTATTATTATTATTATTATTATTATTATTATTATTATTATTATTATTATTATTATTATTATTATTATTATTATTATTATTATTATTATTATTATTATTATTATTATTATTATTATTATTATTATTATTATTATTATTATTATTATTATTATTATTATTATTATTATTATTATTATTATTATTATTATTATTATTATTATTATTATTATTATTATTATTATTATTATTATTATTATTATTATTATTATTATTATTATTATTATTATAAAACACTTTCCTCAAATTTGATCAGCTATTACATCCGCTTCTTGCAACTCACACACCCCCCGCCTTTAGGCTCTTGGCCTTCACCTTCTTCACATATACAATTCCCCGACTTAGGCGATTTGCATTTTTCTCTAGTAGTGTCAGGAGAGCGGGTGCAAAGATGGAATGAATTCATGAAGCCGGGAAAAGGTTTGTTACGGCTAATCAAGAGAACAAGTCAAAGGCTCAAAATGGGAACTAGTGATATTCATATCGAATGGGTCTTGGGCTTTTTAAGGTTAACGTGACTATTTACAAGGAAAGCCTATGATCACTTCACAACCAACTATCCTAAGCAATATAGCACAACCTACCAGGCAATTTCTAGATCCACATATGCTAACAATGAACACAATAAGTTCTTACACGCACAATGGCATAAGGATTTGAACACTAAACTCATACACACTCTAATATCTATGATGTCATGAAAAGAACCATACATGTCAATTCATTACAACTTACGATACGCAATAAACTTTCGGAGGGGTCAATTTCAAATCAATCCATTTTTAAGTTCACAAATATCCTTTTTCATTCAAAATTCATGCCATAAGTTCAAAATGCAACAACCATGAAAGTCACAATTACTTTAAACAAGATTTAACACATATATACACTACAAGATACATCAGGTTACCCCACCCCCAGTAAAAAGAGGATGTATTGTTCCCAATGCATCAAAAAATCATACCATCACCCCATGGAGGAAGGAGAGAGAGAATTTCAAAAGAAGTGAATGGGGAGAGAGAGAGACGACGCGGGGTTATAATACTACTCACCCGAACCGACGCGTCAAAAGGACGGAGCGTCGATTGGTTCGACGTTCCGTCGAGTGAAAACGTCGTTCGTTTTTTTTTTTTTACATACTATATGAAAAAGAGAGAAGAACGCCCCGTCGAACTGAACGTCGATCAATTCGACAGAGCGTCAAACCTGTCGTCGAACTGCCATTATTTCCAGTGATGAATCTTTCAGTGGTCTACTTCGACGGTGCATTTGACGTCTCGTCGAACATATCGACGGTCTGCAAATGCGCGCCATTCATCTGCTTTCTTGGCAATTTCTGGATTCAACACTTAGGTTCCTCAACATATCAACAAACATCAAAACAACACAACAACAAAAACCAACGAAATGAAAAATATACTGCAAAAATGAACATGGGTTGCCTCCCAAGAAGCACACAATTTAACGTCGCGGCACGACGTAATACCACTTTTGGTGTTAAGGTCCGGTGCCATGTTTCAACCGATGAGCATTAACAATCTTGTCCCCATCAACCATCCAATGATAGTGCTTTACCCGATGGCCATTCACCCTGAAAGTACGAGTCCTATCGTCGGACTTTAACTCCATCGACCCATTGGGTGACACACTCGCCAAAGTAAAAAGGCCGGACCACTTGGATTTCAACTTGCCAGGAAAGAGCTTCAACCTTGAATTGAATAGCAACACCGAATCACCCGGTTGAAAATCTCTCTTCAGAAGTTTGACATCATGATAGTGCTTCATCTTTTCTTTATACAAAGTCACACTCTCAGCCATGATACCGAAACTCATCCATTTCATTCATTTGAAACAACCGCAACTTGGCTGCTTCGTCCCAATCCATGTTCAATTTTTTTAATGCCCACAAAGCTTTGTGTTCAAGTTCAACCGAGAGATGACAAGCTTTGCCGAACACCAACCGATAAGGAGAAGTACCAATGGGTGTCTTGAATGCCGTTCTATAAGCCCAAAGAGCATCATCAAGCTTAGATGAACAATCAGTTCTATTTGCATTAACCGTCTTGGCTAAGATGTTCTTTATCTCCCGATTGGAGACTTCGACTTGCCCACTAGTTTGGGGATGGTAAGGAGTTGCCACCCTATGCTTCACTCCATATTTCTCCATGAGATTAGCGAATTTCTTGTTTCAAAAGTGAGTGCCACCATCACTAATGATTGCCTAGAGTGCCAAACCTTGTGAATATGTTCCTTTTGAGAAAATTTGTGACACTCTTGCCGTCATTGTTGGGCAATGCTACGACTTCGACCTTGGACACATAGTCAACCGCAACAAGGATGTATCACATACTACGAGAACTCACAAATGGGCCCATAAAGTCGATGCCCCACACATCAAATAGCTCAACCTCCATGACAAAATTCATTGGCATTTCGTGCTTCCTCCCAATTGACCATGGCGTTGACATTGGTCACGCATTTCACCATCAAATTTGCATCATGATAAAGGGTGGGCCAATAATAGCCACATTCAAGCACCTTGGCAGCATGCGGTTCCCATCGTGATGACCCCCGCGGGAGAGTCATGGCAAGCTTTCAAGATTTCCATGGCCTCGGGTTCGGCCACACATCGCCAAATGATATTGTCGGCACAAGTGCGGAACAAATAGGTCTCATCCCAATAGTATTGACGACTATCTCTCAAAAATTTCTTCTTTTGATAAGCCTTGATGTTGTCGGGGGATAAGATGGACACCAAGAAGTTGGCGATATCGCATACCAAGGAGCAACCTCGCAAGACAGCCAAGAGTCTCTCATCGGGAAACATCATTTAATTCAAGATACGTGACTCGGTCTCCCTTTCTCAAGTCTAGATAGATGATCCGCAACTTGGTTTTCCAACCTTTTCGATCTTTGACCTCAAAGTCAAACTCTTGCAACAATAATACCCAACGAATCAACCGCGGCTTTGCATCTTTCTTTGTCATCAAATATCTTGTGCCGTACGATCCATGTGAACAACCACTTTGGATCCAAGTAGATAGGCTCGGAACTTCTCAAATGCATAGACAATGGCTAGAAGTTCTTGCTCGGTGATGGTATAATTCATTTGAGCTCCATTGAGGGTCTTGCTAGCATAATAAATTGGGTGCATGATTTGTTATGCCTTTGCCCAAGCACCGCACCAATAGCAAATCCGCTAGCGTCACACATGAGCTCAAATGGCAATGACCAATTCGGGGATACAATAATTGGAGTAGAGGTGAGCATTTCCTTCAACTCATTAAATGCCTTAAGGCACTTCTCATGAAACGCAAACTTATCTTCTTTTTCAAAAAGCTTACACATCGGATTGGCGATTTTGGAGAAATCTTTGATGAACCGCCGATAGAAGCCGGCATGTCCCAAGAAGCTACGAACTCCTTTGACAGAGATAGGTGGAGGAAGCTTGGCTATAACATCAACTTTTGCATGGTCTACCTCAATACCCTTCTCGAAAATCCTATCGCCAAGGACAATCCCTTCCTTCACTATGAAATGACATTTCTCCCAATTAAGTACAAGGTTGATTTCTTCACACCGCTTCAATACCTTATCGAGATTGGCAAGACATTCGTTAAAAGAGTCACCAACAACCAAAAAGTCATCCATGAAGACTTCCAAGAAATCTTCCACCATATCCAAGAAAATAGACATCATACACCGTTGGAAAGTAGCCGGGGCATTGCATAAGCCAAAAGGCATATTTTACAAGCAAAAGTGCCATAAGGACAAGTGAAAGTGATTTTCTCTTGGTCCTCTAATGCAATGTTAATTTGGTTGTACCCCGAATAGCCATTCAAAAAGCAATAATAAGATCTTCATTGTGATCAAGCATTTGATCAATAAATGGCATAGGGAAGTGGTCTTTACAAGTCATGGTGTTGAGTTTTCGATAGTCCATACACACTCGCCATCCGGTAACTGTCCTTGTAGGAATCAACTCATTCTTGGAATTAGGGACAATAGTGATGCCCCCCTTCTTTGGCACACATTGCACCGGACTAACCCATGGACTATTTGCAGTGGGTATACAACACCCGCATCAACCATTTGATTATCTCTTTCTTGACCACTTCTTGCATAGGAGGGTTTAGCCTTGACTTTGATGCACACTTGGTGAACTATCCTCGCAAGTTTGATTCTATGTTCACAAATACCGGAGGGAATCCCCCTAATATCTGCAATAGTTCACCCAATAGATCTTCGATAAGCCCGCAACACTTCAAGCACCTTTTGAGTTTGTTCCTCATTTAACAAAGATAAGAGAATAACCGGTAAAGTATTATCCGGCCAAGAAAAGCATACTTCAAATGAGAGGGAAGTAGCTTGAGCTCAAGTTTTGGAGGCTCAATAATCGAAGGCTTAGCCGGAGGAGTGGTTCTTTTATCAAGATCAAGAGATAATTTTTTTTGGCTCATAAGAGTACGAATCCCGGCCAATAAGAGAATTAACCGTTTCAATATACCCCTCCATGTCATCTGCCTCGAAGTTCACCAAAATAGCCGAAAGTGTTTCGTCGAAGTGCTCCTCCTCTAACTTATGCTCCACCGCTTCGTCTACCACATCGAAAGAATCAATGACCGAAATGCTCTCATAAGCACTAGGCAATTTTAACCCCTTGCTAGCTTGGAAAGTTACCTCTTCATCATTGACCCAAAATTTTATTTCATTCTTTTCCGAGTCCATTAGAGCTCTCCCGGTGGCAAGAAATGGCCTTCCCAAGATAATTGGGACTTCTTTGTCAACCGCACAATCGAGGATGACAAAATCTGCCGACAATAAGAATCCCCCTACTCTAATAAAGACGTCATCAACAATCCCTACCGGTCTTTTGATGGTTCCATCAGCCATTTGGAGACGCATGCTCGTTGGTCTAGGTGTTCCCAAACCCGATTGTTTATAGATGGCTAGTGGCATCAAATTAATACTAGCCCCATTATCACATAAATCACGAGCAAAATCATGATGACCGATGGTAGAGATAAGTGAAGAAAGCCTCGGGATCTCCCTTCTTCTCAACCTTTGATGATGAAATAATAGCGCTCACACGGTGGGTGACTCCCACCGTATCATGCTTGATTGGTCTTTTCTTTATCAACAAGTCTTTCAAGTATTTAGCAAATCCCGGCATTTCTTGGAATGCATCAAGAAATGGGATATTCATTGACAACCCTTTCAATTGGTCGTAGAAGCGTTGGCACTTGGCATCCTCCATTTTTTCATCAATCTTTGTGGGAACAGGGGAGGAGATTTATATGTTTGAGTCAAGGGTTTAATTGCCCCCGTGACCTTGCTCTTTTGAGTGCTACCCCCGGTAGCTTTTTAAACACTTGGCACCTCATCATCCTTGAGAACAATAGGGTGTGCCTCCTTCTCTTTCTCAACAATAATAGGCACTTCAATTGGTGCCTCCAGTTCTTCTTCAATTTCTTCCTCAATAACCTCATCAACAATCGGCTCGACAATGATAGGTTCAACCACTCTCTTATTTACCGCATTAAGGATCTTCCCACTTCTAGTAGAAATAGCTTTGCATGAGGCAATGTGATCACCTCCACTACCCCTTGAGTTCGGAATTGTGTCGCTAGGAAGCCCCCCTCTTTGTGGTTGATGTTGCTCACGAGAAAGATCTTGCATTTGTGACTCAAGTTTTTGAATTGAAGCGGTGTGAGAGCCTACAACTTCGATTAAATTTTCCATCTTTTTGTCACTCTTATTTTGGTTTTCCAAGATTTTTTCAAGCATAGATTCCATTCGAGAGGTCCTTTGATCATTGGAAGGACCCTCTCGCCAATTTTGAGAGTTAGAAGAACGGTTCTTTGGTGGAACATAGGCATTGAAATTCCGATTACCATAATTGTTGCTGTTGTAAACCCTCCTGTCCGAACCACCATATTCATTTCGGCCATATTGATTGCTTTGTTGTTGGGGTCTCCATTGCTTTTGATAACCCCCTTGAGAGTTATCGATATAATTTGCATCCTCACGTTGTGGCTGCCCCTCTAGATAAGTTTCCTCCGAGACTTGGTACATTCCGGAAGCATAAGATGGCATTTCTTCAACAACATTCACACTCTTAGCTTCTTTCTCCGCAAGCCTCTTTGATAGAAAATCCATGGTGGTTTGCAATTGAGCAAAAGCATGATCTCGCTCATGATTTTCTTTAGCCACCGCGGCAACAGAGGGACTACCATATGACAAGATTTCACTATCATTTGAGTGACAAGCTTGATTGTGGGTGGAAAGCTTATCGAGAAACCTGGTGATGTTAACAAATGATTTATCCATGAAGCATCCCCCAGCGCCAGTATTGACAGCAATCTGATTCATTGTATCTAACCCCTTGTAGAACTTCTCGGTGAGAATAGCATCCGGAAACCCGTGAGTTGGAAATTGAGCTAGATAGTACTTGAAACGCTCCTATGCCGAATATAATTGTTCCCCCGGAAGTCATTTGAACTCAAAGATCTTATCTAGAGTTCAAACCTTTTTGCTCGTAGAAACCACTTTTCAAAATGTATTGGCTAACTAGCTCCAAGTGTGAATAGAATTCGCTGGGAAGCTTTTCACACCATTCCCTTGCTTGACCGCCCAAGAATATTTGAAGACCCGTAACCGAGTGCATCAGGAAACAACACCTTGAGATTGTTGGCAGCACATGCGGGAGAAGTTCTTCAAATATCGGAGTGGACATCCTCAGAAGAATTTCGAAAATAACCTTCAAGTTTTAGCATCCGATAGATAGAACTATCAATTTTGAAAGTAGCATTTCCGGTCTAGAGGGACCACAGCAGAAGCATAATCAGCTTCATTGATGAATTCCGCAAATATATTCTCATCTTCCTCCTCTTCTTGTGTAGGTGGGTTCACCTGGAGCCCACCTTGGTTCCCTTGATTTCGATTATGTCTTCCTTCCATGTTCACCTGGTTCACCAAAATAGCAAACAAGGTGTGATGCAATAAAAAAAGTTTTAAAGAAAAGTACACAACAATCAGTAATTTCAAAACCGTATTCCCCGGCAGCGGTGCCAAAATTTGATACGCTCAAATTACACCTATTAGTGGTGTAAGCGGACGTTGTCAAATATAGTAATCCAAACAAGGTTGGGGTAGAATCCCACATAGAATATGGAGAGAAAAAGGTACTAATTATTTATGTAACTAATCTCTAGAAACTTTAATTTTATTCCGAATAGTGTAGAGGAGAGGATTGGTTTGTATTCGCTATTTTGAAGTATTTGAAATTTGTTTGGATTAAAAGAAACAAAGTTGTGTCCCCGATGTGATTAGATGTTATGCTATGGGTATCAATATGATATTTTTCTAATGGGTCGGGGTTTTGTATGCACTTAATCTCTAATGCACTTCCTAATATTTTCCAATAGTTAGAAAGTATTTCTTTTCATGATTTTCCCAAATATAGAAAAGTAGCAAGTAAGACCGATTAAATATGCCAAGTAGGAGCCTATAACATCCCTAAGTGAGTTCATTAAACAAGGTTAAGCGTAGGAGTCCCTTGTTATATTATTTCAACTCACACCCTAGTTCATATTTCCAAACAAACTAGGGTTTGTGCATAAGCAAGTGTTTGCAACCACTAACTAACAATAAATATGAGAAATAATAAAACACGTACGACCCGTTATATATATATACAATGTTAGACACCCATTACATAGCACCCATCATTTGGGTCCACAGCTTTGATTAAAGAAATTACTCACACATAATGGTCACAAAAGTAGTAAGCAATAAATGAGACATAAAGCTTACAAAGGGTGATAAAGATGTGGAAAATGGAATCTTATTGTCTTCACTAAGCTCCAAAAGTGGAGTAATCAATGCTCGCCTATTGGAACTTTGTTCACGTGCATAATAAAATCTGGTACACTTAAAAATAACCTAAAATGTTCTTTAAATAGGCTCCAAAAACGCACAGCAACGACTGACAAAATTGCCCCTGATAGCAAGATCGACGGATCGTCGATCGTTCGTCGATCCGTTGATTCCTCCGTCTTTTATTTCTTCAGTAATGTGATCCATTCGACGGTGACGTCGACCAGTTTGACGCTCCGTCGAGTATTCCGTCTTCTCTCTTCTTGTTGATAAATCTTGGACGACGACACAAACGACGAAGCGTCGATCAATTCGACGCTTCGTCGATAGCTCCGTCCTTTGTTGTCTTCAACTAAGGTCATTACTAGAAAATCGATCTTATCGACGTTTCAAAGGACGGTCCGTCGACTGATCGACGGACCGTCGATTTTTCATTTTACGGCCAATTTTTCCTTTGTTCTTTGTTTTTGCTTTTGGGCCATCGTCAACCTAAAACACAACAAAAACATATTAACATGAACCAGACTTACCTGAAAACAATCAAAATTTATAGTAAAAAGGCGTCGAATGTGCCACAAACCCGCAGCACATCAATTATTCTCATCCATTTGAAGTAAAGGCCAATATCTAGAAGTTGCTATGCTTATTACAATTCTAACTGTGACCATCTTTGCAACAGGTGAGAAAGTTTCATGGTAATCCAATCCTTCGTGTTGATTATAGCCTTGGCTACTGCTTTAACTTTGTACTTATCCATGTTTCCGCTCATTTTATACTTGATTTTGAACACCTTTGGTCCAATAGCCCGCTTACCGGGTGGCAAATCTACAATCTCCCAAGTACTATTTCCTTCTAAAGCAGAAATTTCATCCTTCATAGCCTCTACCAGTTAGAGCACGTAAGTAAGCTTGATATGAGCTAGGTAATTGAGAATAAGACACAAAATTGGCTATAGGAAACTTACATGAATCAGATAGCTTAGAAGTGGTGATATAGTCATTTAACCAAGTTGTAGGTTTAGAAACTCTAAATGGTCTAGAATTACCCCTTGGGTGGTCAACTACATGATGGATAGGATCACCAGGAGCAAGAGGTGATCCTAGTGTAGGGTCAAGAATGGGTAATCCTGCATCATCCTATGCATGAATATCAGGATCAAGGTACGCCACGGTGGTACACCGTCTTGTAAGAAGTCGCACGGTTCTGTCTCTTGACAAGGTGAAGGACTAGGATAATACTATCCATATCAGGATTAACATCTTTCAAAATGATAGGATTAAAAACGATAGGATCGGTAGTGGTATGAGGCAAGTACAGCAGCTTCAAGCATGTCTTGTGAAGTGAAGGCGAGGGAAGTTGTGCATATGGAATATTCTTTGAAGTTTGCGTCTCTTGCT
>NC_081347.1:60267538-60286672 GCF_029784015.1 Lycium ferocissimum
CCTTTCCGGATTATGCACCAATGCAAGCAAATCAAACATTTTCGTGCCAATATGCCAAGCCAAAGCTAGAGACTTTGGTAGAATTGACGGTATCGAACGAAAGCGGTCTCTCCCCTTCCGTTACCTAGGCGTTCCAATCTCAAAAAAAGATATCTAAACTCGCGAAATGTTCTTTGGACAAGATGGTAGCAAAAATAAAATGTTGGGGAACTGAGGCACCTCTCATACGGGCAGAGCTTTATTGATAAATTCGGTTCTAATGCGTAGACACGGCCTATTGGTCCTCGATATTCATTCTCCCCGAAAGCGAGGTGCTCAACGGAATAACGAAGATCGTGCGCAACCTTTATGGGATGGAAAGACCGCCACAAACAAAACTCCACTAATGGCATGGGACTTGGTGTGTCGAGCCAAAAAAGAAGGGGGGCTTGGGTATACTTGACTGTGTCAAATGGAATGAGGCAGCGATAGTAAAATATGTGTGGAACATCGCTCAGAAAGCTGACACTCTTTGGGTGAAATGGGTAAGCCATATATACATAAAAAGAGAGGAATGGTGGCAGATACCCCACCGAGGGACTGCCTACTAAGTACCGGAAAAAGATATGCAAGATGAGAGAAATCTATGGTCTAGGATTTGTGCAGAATGGATGGTTGAAAACTCAAGGTAAGTACACTATAGGAAGTGGGTACAAATGGCGAATGGGAGAGAGGGAAACATGGCAATAGGGCAGGTGGGTATGGAACAAAGTTAACCAGCCAAAGCACAGCTTTATAAACTGGCTAGTCATGCACCAAAGGCTAATGACTAAATCTCGACTTGTACCCGGTTTGGCATTAGCCGGATGATAAATGTGCTATGTGTGGAGACCATGAGGAGACCGTCCAACACCTATTTTTTGAGTGCAACTTCTCCAAGAAATGTCTTAAAGCAACTCTTGAGTGGATAGGTACAGGGGTGCAACGAATAGATATACAAGGAATATGGAAAAGGGTGGCACGTAGCATACAAGGAAGAAGGTGTAGGGGGATAGCTATAGCCACACTAGCAGCATTGGTTTATTGGATATGGAAAGCACGAAACAAAGCGATGCAGGACCGAAAGTGCCAAAGCAATTGAAGGATGGATGCGACAACTCAAACAAGAATGCAAAATGAGGAAAAGCTGGTCGATGGGCAAAAAGATGAGTCAAAAAGAAAGGAGTTGGATAGATAGACTACTTACCTAACCTTGCGGGGAAAGGAGCATGCGTACGGGAAAAGTAATGAGAAAGAGATAGCATATCTATGAATAGATACCTAAAGGGAGAGCTTTGTAATAGACTGTAGGTGACAAATAAATTAAAAAAAAAAATCGTTCACCAAAAAAAAAAAAAAAAAAAAAACTTGGCCCGGCATGTATGCCCTCCAACTTTGGATGTACACAAGTTGGCACCTCAACTTGTCTCCACTTTGTCAGTTGAATACTCTAACTTATAAAATGATCATCTAGACACCTCCTAAATTTATGTGTCACGTCATCATTTATGTTTACATGTTCAACTTTATACAAGTTGAGATGTCTACTGGTGCACACCGAAAACTAAAATGCATAGTTGCTAGTTGAGATCAAGTTTGAGGGTCTGTTTATTTGTTATGCCCTTTTTATAAAGTGGTATTATTAGTGTAGGTCAACATAAGAAAAGAAACATAATTAAGAAAAGGCAAGTTCATTGTGACTGATTCAATGACATCATTGTCAAGTTGTAATCTTGAAGCAAAACCAAGTCGACGATGCATTTATCATTCACTAGTATATGGACACGTGTGTTGCACGTGCTTCCTGTGGAAGTTGTTTTTGACTAATTATGAAAGAATATCCTTCATATCTAGATTCTTGAAAGTTGAACTTTAGGAAAAAAGCTTTTATAGTAAGTTTTTCTCCTTCTATCTTGTTATAGTTTGTGGATGTGCACAAGTTAAATTTCTCACTTATTGGTATATAACCTTTTTTCATTTGTGTGAAACCCACCTTTTTTGTTTATTATTATGCATTATTTTATTCATATTTTTATTAATGTTAAAAAAATTATTTGAACAGTTTCAATTTTAAATTTCTTTTCTTTTAATATTCAACTTGACGATTTTCTTATTTTTGATATGTCGATGGCACAAAATTTACATATGAACAGAGTAATGTTATAGCTAGGCTGAAAATACTTCACGTTTCTGCTATGTCTTAAGAAATTATAGCTCATATTTATAGCTTCATGAATATCAACAAGCTTAAACATAACATTTTGTAAAAACTGACAGCTTTATGTCAATCGTGTCGATTGAAGGGTTGTCGGCGTTTCGCAACAGATGCATTAATTTCAAATGTTTTTTCAAATGAATCGAGGAGTTGATTCATTTCCCGCCATTAAGTGACAGCTACAGTGATGCTTTCAATTCCACTCTCCGATGTCACTTCATTATACCAGAAAGTGGGGGGATTATCTATATACATGTCAAAAACAGCGTGACGCATGGCAAAGTGGTGTTGAAGCACGTGGCAGAAGAAGATATAATGATGCAAGTTGGCTCACTTAATTCGAATAAAAAGCTCCGGTGGTATCCGAAGCTAAACTGCCAAAAGCAGTGACACCGGGTCATTTATGGAAGAGTAACTTTACCGGCCATATACGAAGCAGACGTTACGATTCAACATTAAAGCAATATTTATTGTCCATTAATACTATTTATTAGGATGTAATCATAGCTTAAGAGGGGGATTACTTGTACTATAAATAAAAGCTGAAGAGTCCTTAGGGGATCATTGAATGTCACTAATTATACTTTATTCTTACAAGCTTTGCTATTTAAATTCAGTCTCTTAAGTTGCTCTCTTGCTCCGGAATATTACTAAAGTTTGAATATTGTCTTACCGGATACAGCTTATCAGAGGATTTGCTCCAAGGGTTAATCAAGCCCAGGCTTAATCATTTCATTCTTATTTATCTTAATCATTTTATTTGTCTATTATCACAATCATCTTTGTTAATCATTCTATATCTTTACTCATAACGAAACAAATCACGTATCATTTTAACCCCTAGATAAATTTAATTGTTCCCTCAATTTTTAGGTTAAGCATATATGTGAAATTATTCGCTTTGGATTAGCCCACACAATTTTCTCCGAAAGGCCTCAAGCTATTAGATGTATTCCTGCATCTTATATGTAGCTCTTAATCTTTAATATCTTACTAGTTATCGGTCACGTGTGTTGCACGTGTATCCCATATTAATAGATACAAACGTTCATTGTTAGAATATGTATGCAGTGAGTACACAAAATTTGAAGAAACAATAGAAGCTCAAACTGAAGAATGGTGAGCCTATTCCAATGAATGTATATAAATAATAGTTACACATCCAAATACCCTTTTTATAATTCAAAATCATGACTCTTTTCATTTGTGAATTTAGAAAAAAGAATATTAATTGCATTGTATAAATATAATCATATTACAAATTATAACTAACACGCATGTCAGATATTGATGATTTGATGTTTTAGTACTTCATGAAAAATATTAAGGAAACGTAGAGCGGAAACCATGTTATCAATGATCGATTATGTTTCGCTACTAATCCTAAACTTATTTATGATACAAAATTGAGAAAAGAATATCAGGTAATTCATGTTTCCACATTTTTTATGCCTATGAATTAATTTATGATACAAAATTGAGAAAAGAATATCAGGTAATTCATGTTTCCACATTTTTTATGCCTATGAATTAATTTTAATTTTTGGTAAGCTTAAATCCATAAAATCACGCTGTAAAAGCAGTTTATGGAAAATATATTGTTGAAGGGTTGTAAAAGAATATTTGTTTGGCTTCATTCTCTAAGCCATTCCCCATTTGATGTGCAAAAATGAAAAATAGATATCAAAACAAAACAAAACAAAAAAAACATCATCAAACAGGACATTGTCGCTTCAGCTCATGGCTAATACAAAGTAGTAGTTTTTTTTTTTTTTTTTTTTTTTTTAAATTTTTAATTGTATGCTTACGTTAACTAACAGCTTTGGCATAAATATGTTGGACGCAAGCATAGCGTGACTCTAGATCATCAAATTTCTAAAAAAAAATTAAAATAAATAAACAGAACAAAATAGGAATATAAGGTGCGACATGAAGGAGAAGTGGAGCAAGCAATTGCTATATTAACAAAACAATATACATATTCTTTCTCAAATTGCCAGTGAATCATTATGAGAAAAAATGAATGGAGCGAGCAAATAATATCTATTTGAGGGTTTATCCTACGTCATGAATGTGGATCACACGCTTTGTCCAATTGAAAACTCTCTGGAATTACACTTTACCTGTTGCAAAAAAAAAAAAAAAAAAAACGTAAAATTTCAGTAAAGAATATAGAGCCTAAATTTCTTGCTCATGATAGACTTGACAATTTAGAAGTATAAGTTTGTGACATAACCCATTCACACGTCACTGTGTCACAAAAATGAGAAGACAAAAAAGTAATGTAATTTCTGGGAAAAATTATGTAACCACCGGATAAAGCTTTACAAAGAAGACAAAATGATAAAATTGTAGTGAATTGACAATCTATTCTGCATTTATGAAAGGACACGAGGCATATGAAAAGGCTAAAATCGTATATTGCTTTTAATGAGAGGATTTAAAAGGAGTAACCATTAAACATCAATTAGCAGTGGAAGAAGTAAATGACCTTGAATGTATCCGGTCAGTAAGTATAACCTTCTTTTTCTTCATGTAATTATAATATTTCTATTTAATATTCATTTTATTAGATGTTTCACACTATGCTTGCCCCTTTTTTATGACACTAACTTGTATTGCACAACATTTAAATACGCAATATATGAGCTATAGATGACACACTATCCTTGTCCGCTTTTATGACACACCATGCTTGATTTGACAACACAATCTTTCAATTATTTGACCGCTTTTTATGACACTATGCTTGATTTGACAACACAATGCTCCATTATTTGTCCGCTTTTTGTGATACTAATTTGTATTGCGCAACATTTAAATGCGCAATATATGAGTCGTAGATGACACACTATGCTTGTCCGTTTTTTATGACACACTATGCTTGATTTGACAACACAATGCTCCATTAGTTGACCGCTTTTTTATGACACACTATGCTTTATGTGAAAACACAATGCTGCATTATTTCAGAAATCTTATCCTATTACGCAACATTTTCATGCGCAAAAGTATTGCGCAGTATTTTCAAGCGCAATAGGGTTCCCACATTTTTTAAATGTTCAATTTTGCGCTCATATTTTGCCTATCTATATCTATAGATAATATAAAGCTAAGCAATAGAAAGATAATGTGGCACCTCTCTTTGGCTAAGGATTCTATTTATCTTTTTTCTCCTTTTTTGACCTTTTCTCTTATTTTATCTCAATTATTTTATTTTAAAAACACATCTCCATAACTTTATTTTAATGATTACATAATATCCATAACTCACATTAAATTATTTTTAGCTATACCTCTTCATCTTCTTTCTCCCACCTTTTCCTAACCATTATTTTTTTATTAAATATGCAATTTAGCTAATGAGAAACGATTACCACGACTGAATTGAAATTAACAGCGATTGAATTGAAATGCTAACTGATCACTAAAGTTGATTGCATTCAATTCAAATAATGGGTCATTAATTCTGTATAAATACAACACCAAGAACGTCTTTTCCTTCATATAGTTTGTTTGTTCATGATGTAGTAACGTCCGATGCAACATAATTGTCTTTTTCGTTCTTTATTCATGGTTTCTGTTTGTTGGTTCCTGCATGCATATATATACAAGCATGAAAAGCATGTGCTTGAAGTAAAGAATGGTGATGCGGGTGCCGAATCTACTATACATTTACACATCATACTTCCTTTGCACTCGGAAGATGGTCATTTCAATAGAGGAACGTTAACAAACTGAAGAGTGCTTAAAGATGGCATTTCCCAAGATAACCATAAAAATGGAAAAATGGCACCATTTTAGAGAGGAAGGAAATCTGGAAGATCAAGAGCCATAAATTTTATTGGGTAAGCCTGCTATCACCTTCATGTTTTAAAATACCATAAAAATGCAAACATTTAATAGATGCGCAGGGTGGGACACATTGCTTTTGTTTATATAAGATATCAGTCTATTTGTTGTTTATAGAACTACATAAATCGACCAATCTTTTCAATATTTCTAAAACTCATTAAAATCAGCGATATTATTTTACTTAATGTTTGACCATAATGATTTTTACCTTTGATTCACAAGAGGAAATTGTCTTCAAAATGCCTAGATGTTCGTATGTTCTTTTCCTTACTAAGATTTTATTTTTGTTTTATAAATAGGTTCGGTGCCATACAGTGGGAACTAGGATTTTCATTTGAAAGTGACCTCAAAATGTAATTAAGAAGACATACGAAAAAGTCAAGAGGACATACGAAAAAGTCAAGAGAATTCAAAGTATAATGTGTATACATAAAAAGAAATTTATCTATCTATATATAATGTAATTTTCTAGCTAAGGGGTGCCCATAACAACTCATATTTATTTGATCGAAATACTTCTCAGTAATTTTTTCTATTAAAGGATTTTATATAAGACATGAAAGAATATGAAGAGATAGTGGAATCATGAAATTATATTCAATTAGCAAAGAGTAATATCTTTATAAAAATTATCATGTTTATATTATTTAGCATATTTGTGTTTTTTTTTTTTTTTTTTTTTGCACGCGCGGACAAGTACACTAGTTTAATATGAATGTTGGATGAGGTAAAAACTCATTCATTTCATTGGTTTAAGTCTTTTAAGTTCTTGAACAAAACCAAACTTGAGAGAAAAAAATGTCTTCTCCATCTTCAACTGTTAAGGTTTCTCTATTCTGAGATGGAGATATACTTGATGACAATAATATCATTCGTTATAGTATCAAACCAAAAGCTGATGTAAAGTTTCCGACAACCTTGAATTACGAAATATTAGTCACTTACCTACACAAAAAAATGAACACTGATCCACGTAGTATGGATTATCTGTAATTGACAGATATCCACACAGCATTTCACAAGGTTTAGTGCTTTATGGTGTGTGAAATATCAATAATGATGACTCTTTGAGGGAGTATTTGAGGGCGCCTGAAAAATATAGGGATTTAGTCGCCATTTATGTTCTTGAAATGTATATAGAAAAGATACCTGAAGAAGTCCCTCAAGTCCAGCCTACTCATGATAACACTTATAGAAACTTTAGTTCTTATGGACACATTTTGAGTGGTCAAGTACGTATTTGAAACTCTAAACCAGCAATTTAATCAAACTTACACTGAAAATTGGTAAATATCCATTTTTAAATTATTATTTTGTGTAGTAGAACGTGTTTATTTTATTTATTGGTAAACATCCATTTTTGGTATCTTTGTAGGGGTTATACACCTGATATGAGTAATATTAGGCAAAACTCTCAGTTCGGTGGAGCTGAAAATTATTCACAAAACTCGACAGTGGTACCAAATGTTGATTTTGGGCAATCCACTCAGTTCGATAGAGATGATCTGTCTCCAAACCATGTCAATATAGATCAAGATGTTTGTATTTAAAATATGTTACTTTTCGTGTAGGAAGAGGCCTTTCTTAGATGGTGATGATTGTCTAAATTATTGTGAAACATTATCAAGTGATAGCGAATCGAATAATGCAGAAGTAACCGATGATGATATGACGACGAAAAGGTCGATGTTCAATCTGGTAGGCAGCAAGCAAATTTAATTGAATTGATGCAAAGTTCGCTGCCGGAAAACCCAACTCCCGACAGCCTAATGCAGTGGCATTCTGAAAATATTCCATATCTAGACAATCTTTAAGGTCGTGTTGATGCCTTTGTCTTCACCAGAGAGGATGATCAATGTCGTCAAAAAATGTGGAAAGAACCGACCGATCTTATAAAAGGTGATTGCTACCTCGAAAAGGAGTAGTGTTCGAATAAAAAAAGGCATTGCAAAGGGCAGTCAAAATTTATTGTTACAAGGAAATTAGGGAGTATAGGGTTGATGATTCAACCAGAAAAATATGGAGAAGAGTTTGAAGACGACAATATCAAGGCTGTCAATGGATGCTTCAGGAAATTGTTAAGCCCGATGGTATGTGGGTTATCACAAAATTCCACAAACGTCACACTTGTGATATGGGAGAGAATTGAGTAGATCATTTTAATTTAGATATAAATATGATTGCTCAAGTGCTACTTAAAGACGTTGGTGAAACCCCAAGGTAACCTATCCGACCTAGTTCATTATAATTCTTACATCAATTAAATTGTCATTGCTAAGTGTTGTTTGTTTAAACTTGTGCAGGATCCGCATCAAAGATTGCATTAGAAACATAAAATAGCATATCAAAAAACAATAAGAAAGAGAAAGGGATATCTTGGGCATAGGCGTGTGTTTGAGATGATTTATGGAAATTGGGAGGCCTCTTTCCAGACGTTGTCGAGGTATATGGCAGCTCTACAAAAATTCAATGCTGGAACTATTGTAGAGTGGAGGCTTTTGGCCGGTAATATTTTCAGCTATGTGTTTTGAGCATTCAAACTATGTGTTGATGGTTTTGCTCACTGCCGGCCAGTCATATCCATAGATGGCACACATGTATATGGTGTATACGACATCAAGCTACTGATTGCAGTAGGAATGGATGCTAATGGGTCGATATTTCCTCTTGCTTTCGCAATTGCCGCTAACGAGAGTAACGAGACATGAGGGATGTTTTTGACACATTTGAGGCAACATATTATTAAAGATCGTATGGGCATATGCATGCTATCTGATCGACATCAAGGCATAATGCACAGCATGTATACTTTGGATGAGTGACAGCCTCCCTTTGCTTACCATCGCTATTGTTTAAGGCACATTAAGGTAAATTTTCAAACGGCACACTCAACAAATTGATGTGGGCGGCTGCGATGGAGCATCAACCAAAAAAAAAAGGCTTGTGAGGATGGAGACTATCAAGACAGTGAGTCCAGAAGCATATTCTTGGTTGAAGAAAATCGAAGTTGAAAAATGAACATTACATCTTTGATGAAGGCAGGAGATGGGGGATGCTTACAACAAACAGCTCGGAGTCTTTCAATGGTTTGCTAAAATCTACTCGGGGACTACCCGTTACTGCAATGGTAAGAATGACTTTCATGCAAGTTGTGGAGCGGTTTGTGACAAGAACAAAGCAAGCCAGAGCCATATTAGCAGAGGGTGAGAGGTGGATGCCAAAACCTTCAAAAATGATGGAGCATCACAGGAAAAAATGTCAGTTGCACAAGGTGATCTAGTATAGCTTGGCTGAACGTGTGTTTGAAGTCAGAATATGTTATTACGAGGGTAGGGGAGGAAACATACATACCCTTTATGAGGGCATGAGAACGTGCAGTTGTGGTAAGTGGCAAACATACCACATGTCGTGTTCTCATGCTGTCAAGTGTTTCGAGACAATGAGAAAAACGGTATCCAGTTATGTGGCATCGGAATACAGCGTCAAAAGTTACGCTAAAGCATATGCCGGCCACTTCTACCCACTTGGTGATCAAGCTTATTGGCCAAACGAGCCATTTTCAATGGTTGCTAACAAGGAGTATATCCGTAAAATTCGGGTTAACGCACGAACTCGAATTCACAATCAAATGGATGTCAATGATAGGACATACTCTCGCAGGTGCTCTACGTGTAAGGAGTTTGGCCATGATAAGCGTTTGTGTAACCTACGAGGTCGTGGTGGTGCAAGTATGTCTCGTAGTAGAAGAGCCTCTCGTACTTGATGTATTGTTTTAAATATTTTGTTATTGTAAATAATGATGTATTATTTGGTTATTGCAATAAATTATTTTGAACCTCTCGTATTGGATGAATTATTTTTTAATATAATATTTTTATTTGTACATTCGAAAAAAGTAATGCCTTGACTAAAAAATAAAACACTTAAAACAAAACCTTATAAAATAAAAGACTTGAACCTAAAGATAATAAGATTCAATCAAACAAAACTTATTCAATCAAACAAAACTTACTTCGGGACACTTTACAACCCCTAAAATGACGATCCAAACGTTTAGGTAAACTTGATGTAATGAGCTGATATTATTGTCCGCAAAAAAAGATATCAAGTTCTATATAAAATATTAATATTTCGTAGTTTTGAAACATGACTAATCTTGGGTCAAAGTATGAAAAAAACGTGAATTTGAGAGCTTTAAAATTGTGTGGAAAAAAAAAATACATGTGACTCTTGCCACCCCTGCTTACAACTTGTCATTATATATTACAATACAATGAAATAAATAATGAAATAAAAGCTATATGAAATACAAATCAACTCTAAATCTGAATTTTCAAACAATGAAAAAGTCACAATTTCTTAAAACAATATTTCTATTATATTGTTCATTTATATCAATAAACTTTATCAATATTATAATTAAAACATAACTCCTTCATGAATAAAATTAAAATTACTTTCAAATAGCGAAATAATAAACAATGATGATTTTGATACACAAGACAAAAGACCAATGATAAGTGAAAATGTACAAATCGGCTATATATTTTTTTAAAAAAAATTGAGAGATATTCACCTTCACAATGTTCTCAAATAATAACTATGCAATACTACGACTTGTTATTTGAGTTACACCCAATCTTCTTATTTATATAGATAAAAAACTATTAAGTATCATTCATTTGTCAAAGAATTATGAGGGTCAACTATTTTAATTAAGGAATCTAACACATAATTTGTGTAAAAACTGTTAGGCGAGCCCCGAGTGTTGGGCCTTAGGCATGTTTAGGGCGTACAGTTGGGCGCTTAGGACATAAGCCTCATAGGAACTAAGCCCCGCATGTAAGCCCGGGGGCGTTTTGGCTGTGCCTCATCCCGGGACGAGTTCTGAAACTGCCTTTTAAAACATTGGCATTGGTTATAATCTCTCTCAATTGAATGTTTACTCTATTTGTGTATCATCTTTATTAATGACAAAATTCTACTAAGGGTAAAATGGGGAAGAAATAATTAACTATGCCTTGAACTTCTAAAATAACAAATAATTTAAGACACTATTTTTAATAACCATGACAGCTAATTTGAAATAGAGGAAGTATTTACTTTCCATGAAATTCACTGTCCCGACTAATACGAATTTGAGCCAACTATGGGATATTTTATTGGTTCTATGGAAGAGGACTCAATGCCTGAATTCGAATCCGAAACTTTAATTAAAGGTGAATGAGCTTTTATCACTGTACCACACTCTTCAGTGGTGCATTACTTCAGTTTTCTACAAGTGAGATTCGTTCTGGTGGTAGAGCACCTTCACCACTACAAGGTCTATTTTTAGATTGGGCCGAGCCTTCAGGTTGCTTAAAGGGATACTAGTCTAAGAGTGAGAATTGCTGATTTGATGGATATGGTCCGCTAATTTGGATATGAGAATTGAGAACCAAACATGTCTATCATATATTAAGACATAGTGGTCATGATCTTTTGTATCATTTATCCTTGTCTTGTCTGAATTGAATGCTTCCATGCCCTTTCTCTTCTGCTACTAAATTTAATTCAGTAAACTATTTCTTTTTCACAGCTTTGTCTCTCTTTCTCTTTTCCAGTTTTACATTGTACTAATTCCTTGGTTTTAATTACTTTCCCTGTAGAGTGAGACAAAGACACATTGACTTTCAAGTCGTTCTGATTTCACGTTGTATTTTACACACAAGTCTTGTTATGATTCTCTACACCTTTTTAAGCTTGTTTTCTTTTTGAGGGAATTTATTTTCTGTATTTATTGACGTGAAAAAAATGTAGATGTGTAACACATGGATAAAAATAAAAAAGACAAAAACAGAACAACCTAATTAAATGAACAGATGAAAAAATGATCCCCATATTTACACTTTCTCTGAAAGTGCTAGCTTTTTCCATGGAAAGTGAAACATTGACTCATTGACTCCTCAAACGTTCTAATTCCATGCAAGACTTGTAATTATTTACTACAATAATGTACCCTGCACATGTTACAATATGTATAAAAATGTACTCCAACTCAAAATTATGATGATGGTTTTAACAACCACGGTGGTTTAAAGTGTTTTTAAGTTGCAACACAAAATAATTTTTAGAAGTTAAAAAGTAATTTTTTTTCTCATAAAAACTTTTGGAACCTTGGCCAAGCAAAAAATACTGCTCTCCAAAAGTATTTTTCCGGAAAACACTTCTGACAAAAAGCACTTTTCAAAATAAATATATTTTGGAAGCTTGACCAAACAGGCTATTACTCCCTCTGTTTTCTTTTACTTGTTCAGCTACATTTTCACTCCCCTTAAAATATTATTAATTAAATGCAAATATTACCAAATTATCCTTGTGGTACTTTGGAAATTTAAATTAGATTACTAGTACTCCAATTAGTTTGAAAGTCGTTAATTACTTAATGATAAGAGTGAAATTGATGAATTTTTTTTACTCAATTTGCTAAAGTGAAGAAATAGAAGGCAATTTTTTTTAAAGTATTTTTTATAAGAAAAAGAGAAGGGAGGGAATACTACTTTTATATTTACCAAGTGGTGCGTATAGATTGTGACACAAATCCCACTCATGGACTTAAGATTTACCAAGTGGTGTATTTTTGAAAGTCATCGTTCTTAATTCAAGATTTAAGTGCTTAACATATTATATTGTTGGAAAAACTACGACAATTAGTGATTGTGCTTTTTGTGATTCAAATAGAATATGAAAAGAAAAAACAAAAAGAAAATCATTGCAGAATGCGGTAGCATGTATAAGATCCTTCCGCCCTTAATTAAAGGTATCGAATTTAAGTGTAGTAGGGAAAGCTTCCCTCTTAAATTGTTCCTATGTGTGCGGAATTAATTTACTTGGATTAGTGTCTTACGGACAAGGGCAGAACCACAATTTGTTTGTTTATTCTCTTCTTTAATTTCAATGCCGGCAACAATGCTTACTAAAAATTTTGCGTACATTTTGGATGTCAAATGATTAAAATATAAAGTCTTTAATTTCAATGCCGGCAACAATGCTTACTAAAAATTTTGCGTACATTTTGGATGTCAAATGATTAAAATATAAAGTCTGGAAGATAAATACATTCAATTGTCCTTTTTTTGTTGAACTTTTTTAATCTTTTTTTAGAGAAAGGAGTACTATATGATGCAGCAGTCTTTCTTGGCTTAATCTACTGAGACCAAAAAATCTTTAGCTTAAACTAATTCCGTAAGTATTATTTTTCAAAGTGAACTTTTTAAAATGCCTTATCATTCTTTCTAGGGAAAAGGTGCAAATATAATCCTCAACTTTGCAATTTAGAGCAGATATACTCCTCGTTACATAAGTGGTGTATATATAACCCCTCCGTTATAAAATGGTGCAAATATACCTCTGCCGTTACAAAATTGTGCAAATATACCCTTTTTGCTGACGGGAGTTTTTAAAAAAAATCATGTAGGTTATTTTTTAATTAAAAAAAATGCCACATGACTTTGAAAAAAAGTATATCCAATTTTTTTGAGTAGACATACTTTTCTAAAGCCACATAGTAATTTTTTTTTCCTGATGGGTCGGTCTGGTTTGCTTAAAAAAATGGGTAGACTTATTTATTTTTAAAGTCAAGGAGATATTTTTTTAAGCAAACCATACTCGACACACCAGAAAAAAATTATCATGGCTTTAGAAAAATATATCTACTAAAAAAAATAGGTAGATTTTTTTTAAAGTCACGTGGCATTTTTTTAATTAAAAAATAATCTAAATGATTTTTTAAAAAAAACTCCCTTAGCGAAAAGGGTATATTTGCACCATTTTGTAACGACAGGAGTATATTTGCACCATTTTGTAATGAGGGGTATATTTGCTGTAAATCGCAAAGTCGAGGAGTATATTTGCACCTTTGCCCATTAATTAATAACCAGAAAATAACTTGATAAAGAAAAGACATGAACATAAATATTACAAATTGACTCATGATTATAGAAAGGAACAAAAATATGAATGAATTAAAACTACTTCATTTTTTTTTTCAAATTGAACTTTACTATTCATAGTTCCTTTTTGCATACAAATACTGCACTAAATATTTCCTTGTCATCATGGAATTTTATATTCATCAATATATGAGAATTTACATTATGATAATTAACTTGGAGTAATAACATAAAAGCCCACCACTTAATTATCTAAGATAATTGTAGGAAATAATAGATCATAAGCCTAGCTAAGGTAGAAAAAGTACCCTGTTCACACCAAAGAAAAAATCACAAATATGCTTCCTTTGGGTGCAATTTATCTTTTGGTGAAATTTCATATGAAACATAACATCAACAGCTCTTTCTGGATTATTAACATCAACATTTCCTTTCAAAATAAATAATAATGCTTCGTGATTTACCTACATCTATATGAGCTATCAAGCCTTCTCATCATCGGTGTCGACTTACCGCTCTCTTCAAAGGCATGCCTTGACAAAGTGTACTTTCACAATGGCACTTGAACGAACCCTTAAAGCAAATTAAATAGTGTTTGGAATTGGTGTGGTGATTCTGAAGAGTTTAAAAAGTGAGTGTGAGGGAAATATGAAAGGTTTGGAGCAGTAAATATATTGAAACTGCTATAATTAAATTGTTTACAATAACTCAATCATTAAACCAATTTGATAAAGTAAAGATAATGTTCACAACCGTTTCATGTTGCATCTGAAAGGTTCCCACGTTTTTATTTTTGTACATTTAGATTTTACTTTTTCTATTAGTTTATGAAAATGCCCATAAAAAATTAAATGACATTTTTATCCTTCAATCTAAAACTACTCCTTTAATATTTTGTATAAAAAATGTAAGTAATACATTTAAATGCTAAGTATCAAATTGAATACAATACAATGAATCAGAGCCACAATTATGCCTTTTCACGTATCAATCAATTTAAGAAGTTAGTATTACAAGTCATTTATGTAAGGCCTCCTAATGACTCATTAGTCATAACATACAACCCCATGTCTCCTCCAAACCATTATTTATGTTGGAATAGGTTATTGATCAGTAAATTAATGTTGGATACATTGTAATAAATTTCAATATGATTAACCTTCAATAATAATTATTACCATTTTATTAAAGAATCATAATAAATTAAGTCTTTTCCCCGACATTTTTGCCCTTCCAATAATTAAACACCACTTCAATAATGTTTTGGTACAAATATGTAAATATACCCTTTAAAAAATCAAAAAGAAACAAGAAACAAGAAAAATAAGAAGTTGATCTATATATCACGTTCATAGTATGTGTTAATTTTGGTCATTTGCTATTAATGATCATAATTGCTAGATTAACTTCTTTTGGGAGTTGAATTGCTGTTCTTATGTTAATATACAATGTACGTGTTAATTGTGTTCATGTACATACCCTCTTGGCACTAATAGTACCAGTGAATTAGAAAAAAATGTTTATCTTAATTATTGTAGACAATGTTTCTCCCTCCTTTTCTTTTCTCTTGAACTCTTACTTTATAATTGACCTAACAATAGAAGCTTTGATCTGTCAGTAAAAATTAAATTTACATTAAATTAGTAATAATATTTTATTAAAATGAAATGATATAAATAAACCAATAACTTGCCGGATGCATTCAACTTACAACAGAGTATTCATTCAATGTATTAATTTTTTTAATTCGTTCAATGTATTTAAAATTGCTTTCAGATTCTAATAGTAATACTCAACCTTTAAAGTTTCTAATTAATATTTTGGAGATCTTTTCAACTTTCAGTAATAAATGTAATTAATGTTGTAGAGATATATACAATACCGGCTAAAAAGAAAGGCAAAAACCTCCTCATTATTAACCACTTTAATTGCGAAAAATAAAATAAAATTGGCAAGATATAACGTTTTAACACTATTATAAAGGCAAAATCTATTCATTTTTTTACCAGCAATTCACAAGAAGATTTCTTGCCAACGTATTCGAAGAAAGAGCATGCCAAGTTCACCATGGTCCTAACAAATATTTGAGAGAGAAGTTAAAATGCTTGGACCAGACATTAGCTATGGTTGGATCTCTCGGTGGAACTCGAAATTTTTTTCATCTCCACTGGCAAATTGGAACTTCTATCAACACACTGTATCCATATCAAGGGTATTAGCCTTATTTCATTTATGGTTTATCACTATCTTCATAGATCAGGTCTTCTACCTTTTGAGCATTTGATTTCATATTTATCTCTATTTTATTGGCCATAAAATGCAAGCTTAAATTTGTAATGGAACAGAAGAATGAAGTCGGTTCATTGAATCATAATTGTAAGTAGAATGGGTGTTGTTTATTTAAGTGTAAAAGTCTTGCTCAACTTGAAAGTAGTGATATTTTGTTCCCGCTGTTTAAATTTGTAGAACTGAATTTTTGTACCTTGATACTTAATTACTGAATAATCATCGGACTTTTGTATAGTATCCACAAAATGTTATTTTTGTTAGACGAAAACTTCTAGATATAAACGCGATTGAAAAAGAAATTATTTTTAATATATAATGAAAATAATTTATATGGTCACTAGCTGAATTCCTAATGTTGGATTATTTTAGTCATAACATATTTTTTTCATAGGCAAAAACATAATGGTCTAAAATATTGTGTCAACTTTGTTAACTACGATTGACTTTTTGACACTGAAAACTGTATATAGCTGATTCTTGAATTCTATCCTGTATTTGATTAATGGTTTGTCAATATAGTTGTTTATTTTTATTCAATTGCTATAGTCTTGAGAAAAAAGAAGTCCCGTAATTCTTAACGTACTCAAATTTCATAAAGTTTAAAGAAGACTATGGTTTCTTAAAGGAGGCAAAAATTTCTACATGTAAAGTATTTGCATTTATAACCAACATTGTTCGTATTTCATATGTAAGTTATATGTCGTTGAAACATTTTTTAAACAAACAAGAATATTGTTAAGTTGAATATATATTCAGCATTAACAAAACTTAAGAATTCAAACGATATCTAGCAATCATGGAATACACGCGCAATGCACGTGCGCAATAGGGCTAAACTGCAAAATAGCAGGTTGGTCCTATTGCGCACTAATTTAGTGCACAAAGGGTACTTCGGTCACTTTTTTTTTACTGGGTTATTTTGGTACCTTTAGTCACTTTTTGAGTCATTTAAGTTGCGCTAAAAAATAAGACTGTTGATCTTTTTGTTCATCCACCCTTTGTGCAATTTAATTTTCACTATTTAATTAGACATTAAATTAGGTTGTGATTAAATGGAGGGTGGAAAATTCTCACTGTTGAACGTGTGAATCAACTTTCAGCTAATTAAAATATTCTCATTTAATTACTGCAGAAGCAAAATTGTAATGCAACTTTGGGGGTAGGAGCTTTCCACTTTTAGTATAACTAGTTCTTAGGTACGCGCGTTGCACGTGTACCCTACCTCAATGTCTGCTTTTTTTTAAAGATCATGTATACAATATATTTTAAAATCTATTGATTTATCACATAAAAGTTTAAAAAAGGTAAAGTACTAAAACTATGATTGTCGATCTTGTTTACGGAACTACATAGAAATTACATCCCATAATAGTCCTTAACCATCTCATTCAACTAACAAACGATATCTTTTTTCTAACAAGAAATAATTGATTGGTTGTTTATTTAACCAATAAGAAACACCACTTGAGTTTGTGTAGATGAGAAAAGAATAAGCCACTGTCGAATAATATAATTCAGCTACTGGACCAACGGCCAACCACAAAAAATGAAACTACAACAACTTATTCTCTCACTAATCTTACATGGTGGGAAAAAAGAAGAAGACTGAAAACACTAAAATTATATTTTGAGGAAATTGTTCAAACAATAATTACATTTGAAAATCGAAAGCCCAGTAACACTTCTTTGAACGCTTGTTGCTATCAGCAATCCAAGAAGCTAATGGCTTTGGGAGTAATATCGGATAGCTTTTTCTCCATCCCACACTCTTGTTCATAGTATATACAATCAATGATGATACTGAAGTTTTGTAGTGTCACTTCCCAAAGTTAACACTATTGCTATTGTTAGTGCACATTCTAAGTCAAATCATTTTCAAAATTGGAAGAGCTACCTCGAGTAAATTGGTTTTCGAACAAACGTAGTTATAAGCAAAAAGTTGCATTTAAAAGTCTTAGAAATCTGAAAAGCCAAGCTAGGAAATTGAAAAGATTGGATGTAGGAATTGTAAAAGTTAGTTCTAGAATAGAGTGATAAATGTATCAATGAATGGAATTAATTTTGTATAATATAAATACTTTAGATACATGTATCTTAATTAATTCTCTGAGAATTCCAAATCCAATATAACCTGATTTTTTTTTTCCCTTCCTTTTCTTTAAGTTCTAACAAATTAAAAGCACCTGAAACAATGAAACGGTTTTCTTGAGTGAAAATGAAATGTCATAAGTCAAGAATATCATCTAAGATTTTACAGAAATTTAAAAAGCTAACCAAACTGAAATTTGAATGATAGTAATAGGTGAACTTGGGAATACGTATATATAGGGCTTTAAATATATACAATAATTTACTTAATAAATATTCAATGACATAATTTAAGATTTGTAGGCTAACTTTTTTAATTTGCAATTTTATATATTAATGAATAATTTAGTCTTCAAGGAGTATAAAAGTCCATCAACTTTTGATGGACATTTTGGTAATTTAACTTTTTATTTTTTGTATTCCCACTTTTAGTATAATATATACTCCCCCCGTTCACTTTTACTTGTCCACTTTGGACTTTTCACGCTGTTTAAGAAATAATAAATGGAATACATAATTTACCAATGTACCCATATTAATGCATATTTTTTATTGGATTTGAAAAATAATTTAAAGTGAGTAATTAATACTATGGGTAAACAGGAAAAAATAAATTGTCTTATCTTGATATGCTAAAAGTGACAAGTAAAAGTAAAAATCTATTTTTAGAATACTAGACAAGTAAAAGTGAACGGAGGGGTATATGATAGTCCTTCTGTCTCAATTTACGCTAACTTA